>NC_140170.1:172338334-172378334 GCF_963971535.1 Notolepis coatsorum | reverse complement strand
ATTTTATTGTGATGTTCTTTTTTTTATGTTAAAACTTTCTGCTGCCTTGCTTGGCCAGATCGCTCTTGAAAAAGAGATTTTAATCTCAATGATGCTTATCAGGTTAAATAAAGGATTCGATTGATTGATTGATAGCACTGGCCGGAAAGGGCGAGGCCTGGTCATACTTTGTAACCCGCTGGGGTGAGTACAAGACAGGCACCAAGCTGGTTGGGCCCGACATGGTCTCACAGCTACTGGAGCTACTGCTGCGAGGAGGATCTGAGGAAGGACCTCACCCGTGCGGCGGGCAGGAGCCTAGCGGGCAGAGAACACCATGGTACCTCGGGCAGCCCTGTCTAACATAGGATTACAAGGCTCTGGGTTTTGACCTCCTCAAACGCACCTGTGCAGTATCCCTGCCTGCCATGGCCGATACGGGATGCCAAAGCTGCCTGATCGGCATTAAAGTCATTCATTCACAGGGGCCAGTTTCGAATTGCAGCCTCCCTTGAGATTTAAGATGTTGTTTGGGGCAACCAAAAGGGATTTCTCAACATAAGGACTGTTCTATGTTTTATTATGTTGTTATATGTAAGGTGTTTTGTCCCTTTTGAGTTGCCATAGGGTAGAGAGTAGGGGTGTAACGGTACGTGTATTCGTCCCGCAAATTTACGGTGTGGGCTTGACGGTGCGGTACGTGCGGTGCAGCCATACGATGAATACGTCTCATACCACTAGGTGAAACTAGGGATGCACATTTTACAAATCTATGCTAAATATCTTTACTTTACTTTACACTGGCTTACATTGATCTTTAACGTTGAATATTAACACTATGATCGCCGATGACGAGTTAAGACGTCATTCCTAGCCATGCTCATTCTGCCGAAGACGCCGTAACTCGTCTTTGATGTCAATATTTCAAAAATCTGTCATCGAAATCATATTTCCTTTCCGGAGCCCTGAGATGTACTGGTGAGCTCCACTCAACTGTCTAACGGTTCAAGAGCGCCATCTGGTGGCCGATCGGCAGATCGGCCAAGAGGGAGGGGCGCGCCAAACAGGAAGTGCTCATCCATATGTGCTCCGGGCACTCGCGATCGGTAGCCGGACTCCATCTCAACACACTGGATGATCAATCGCTCGCCCTAACTCAATAAACAACGTTATTTGGACGTATATAGTATTATACAACCTGGAAATGGTTCATCAGGATCAACATCCCATAATCGAAAACGGTCTACTCCACGCTGATCGTCCAACGGCGCGAGGAACATACGGTAAGATTCAGCGTTATTTTCTAAAGTATTCCATATAAACTGCTATGATGAACATATGACCCACTCTGGATGAATCATCTAACGCTGCCCACGGAATTATAAACGATCCCCCGCCCATCCGGTCATCATCAGATCATACGTAGATCATTCTAGAAGTACGTCCAGTTGAAATTTTTCATCTCGCGCCGATCGCTACCAAACTGTATTTCATCATCAATATAATGCATTTAGGGCTATAAATCACGTTCTGAAGAAAGCTGCAGAAAACGATAAAAACATACTTATACTTTAGACCATATTTTAGTATGAATATGTGAATGAAAAAGTTTATCGTTGCTACACCCTGAACAATACATATAGGACATTGAATGGGCCATAATAATGGCAATGTAGCAATAGAATTTAAAAAGTTATAGCCCTGCAAAGAAGGGGAACTTCTCCATAGACAAATAGAGCTGGCGAGGGATGGTAAATTATGAATTTAACCCATGGCGATTAAAGTGTTAAGCTTGTATTGCCAAATTTAGATGATGAATAAAACGTTGAAGCTTGTAAACACACGCACGATGACAAGCTGACAGACCATAACAACGCATAACAATGCACACTGCAGGCTGTTTCTCCCCGCGAGTCTCCCCCTCCCCGCCCTACAGGTGTCGGGTGTCCCTAAAACAAAACCTTGAATGAATTATATCATGTTTGTAACACAGCAGGAGCAGGGTCATTACATGTTTACAGTTTTCTTTCGTTTTCTTGTTCGCCCAATGGGAAGACACAAACACAGACACACACCAAGTAAAGTTGGTGTGTCACCAACACACACGCCAACTATCTCCTGCGTGCGGACCCGCAGACATTATCTCACAGCTGATTGAGGAGAAGAAAAAAAAAGCAATAGCCTGTACATACTTTTCCGGACTGATCATCTGAGCTCCTCTCCAGTTGAACTGCTACTGTGTTTAAATCCAAAATATTGATAAATCCAAATGCCATTGTGTAACATGTCATCTCGGCTTCACGTGCAGTTAAATCATCTCTACAAGTGAAACTGGAAACTTAACAAGCCTAAGTTGTTAAAAGGGGCAGTAGGCAATTAATTTACTCAGTGGATGCCTGAACACAGTATGACACCAGTATCACCGACTACCACGGCAAGCCGATAGAAAATTATTCTATTTAATAATAATAATAATTATAATAATAATTATAAATATATAATAATTATAAATATGTTTTTCCTGTTGTACTGAACTCGTACCGAAGCGTGACCGCAATACCGAGGTACGTACCGAAGCGTGGCTTCTGTGTACCTTTACACCCCTAGTAGAGAGGCTTGGCAGACTTGAAAGTTGTTGTGGCTGAACATCACACCGTGTCTTGCGTCCTGTTTATTATTTTATCATTAAAATTACAATTAGGCAAACTCTTGTTTTTGTAGTCCCCAGCGCAGAATAATCCATATTGGGTAATTGCTCTGTTATGGCAGGCCGATAGGTAGCTGAAACCCACTCTCTCTCTCAAATAGCATATTAACTTTGACAACACGCATCGAGGGAACAATGACACACACTGTGGAGCAATTAATAGTTCCAACACACCAGCGAGGGAGACGCAGGATGAACACGAGTAAAGAGCAGAGAGTGATTCGTTTGGCTAATTATCTGACAGGGCTGCTGATTGCATGCTATGTTAGCTGCTGTGCTGTGACGTGGATCCAGCACGACAGGCTCGGGATCTGGTTTTGATTGGTTTAGGTTGTTGGTCGGCGGGCGTATGAAGTGTCTCATTTTGGTTTCAGATCTAATAACTAGCTGGGCGGAATGCCTCCCCAGTGAAGGATGGTCAGTTTGAGGGATTTAGAGTGTGTTAAATCTGTGTGTGTGTGTGTGCGTGTGCGTGCGTGTGTGTGCGTGTGTGTGTGTGTGTGTGTGTGTGTGTGTGTGTGTGTGTTTTCCCTGTCAGACACTTGCACTTCCCCAAAAGAGAGAAAAAGAGAGAGAGAGAGGGAGAGAGAGACAGATAGAGAGTGGGAAAGAGAGAGAGGCTCATACGGAGCGATCTCTCCTCTGTCTCTCCCCCTGCATTTGACACACGCTCGCGACTCGAGCCACGCACACGCTCGCTCTCGGAGCGATCTCTCCTCTCTCTCCCTCTCTATCTCTCTCTCCCTCTCTCTATCTGTCTCTCCCTCTCTCTCTCTATCCCTCTCTATCTCTCGCTCTCTCTCTCTCCCCCCCAAAGTTATCTGCCAGTGCAGGTGGGTGACTGTCACTCAAAGCGCATTGCGAGTATGGGCGGAGCCCAGCCAAAAACAGCTTGGAATCTGGCAGGGCAGAAAGTGGTGCTTCACAGTACTTGATAAAAAATACAAAACAATGAATTTTATTACAGATGTGTTCCATAGACTCACAGGAATAGTGTTAAATTGCCCAAATAGTGAAAGAAATAGTTCCCCTTTTATTAAATGAATGGTGGTTTATTATTATTATTATTATTATTATTATTATTATTATTATTATTATTATTATTATTATTATTATTATTATTATTATTATTATTATTATTATTATTATTATTATTATTATTATTATTATTATTATTACCGTTATTTAGCCAGATAAAACATTAAGAACAGGTTTCTTATTTACAATGTCGCCCCAACAGGAATACACAACAACAACAAAAGATTATATATTAATAATACAATTTAAACACAGTTATGAATCATACACATACACAAATAAACTAAAATACACACATGCACAGCCTATGTACAACAAAAAGAAACAGGGAAGGAGTAGGGGGGGGGGGGGTGAAAGTATGTGTGTGTGTGTGTGTGTGTGTGTGTGTGTGTGTGTGTGTGTGTGTGTGTGTGTGTGTGTGTGTGTGTGTGTGTGTGTGTGTGTGTGTGTGTGTGTGTGTGTGTGTGTGTGTGTGCGTGCGTGCGTGCGTGCGTGCGTGCGTGCGTGCGTGCGTGCGTGCGTGTGGGGGGGGGCTGGACAGAGGAATAGCTTGCTGCCTGGACATGTTGAGTGAACAGAGGCCCCTGAGAACCTGCTTCAGTCAAATCAGTTGGGAGTCCATGACGTAATTGCGGGAGAAAAGCTTGAGGACTTCCTAAACACCTCCTGCTGTCGAGCCTCCTATCAGCTCCCGTTCACCTCCTATCAGCTCCCGTTCACCTCCTATCAGCTCCTGTTCACCTCCTAACAGCTCCTGTTCACCTCCTATCAGCTCCCGTTCACCTCCTATCAGCTCCCGTTCACCTCCTATCAGCTCCCGTTCACCTCCTAACAGCTCCCGTTCACCTCCTATCAGCTCCCGTTCACCTCCTATCAGCTCATCTTCACCTCCTATCAGCTCCCGTTCACCTCCTATCAGCTCATCTTCACCTCCTATCAGCTCCCGTTCACCTCCTATAAGCTCATCTTCACCTCCTATCAGCTCATCTTCACCTCCTATCAGCTCATCTTCACCTCCTATCAGCTCCCATTCACCTCCTATCAGCTCCTGTTCACCTCCTATCAGCTCCCGTTCACCTCCTATCAGCTCCCGTTCACCTCCTATCAGTTCCTGTTCACCTCCTATCAGCTCCTGTTCACCTCCTATCAGCTCCTGTTCACCTCCTATCAGCTCATGTTCACCTTCTATCAGCTCCTGTTCACCTTCTATCAGCTCCTGTTCACCTTCTATCAGCTCCTGTTCACCTTCTATCAGCTCCTGTTCACCTTCTATCAGCTCCTATCAGCTCCTGTTCACCTTCTATCAGCTCCTGTTCACCTTCTATCAGCTCCTATCAGCTCCCGTTCACCTCCTATCAGCTCCTGTTCACCTTCTATCAGCTCCTGTTCACCTTCTATCAGCTCCTATCACCTTCTATCAGCTCCTATCAGCTCCTGTTCACCTCCTATCAGCTCCTGTTCACCTTCTATCCGCTCAGGAAGAAACCTCAGGTGCGCAGTTCAAAGGGGATCTCCCATCATGGTGTCGGTGATATATAGTGTTGCTATGGATGATAGATGGACGGAGAATAGAACAATAATTGGTATGTATATGCATATATACATGTAATATAAACACATACATACATAGTAGCAACAGTATCTAAAGCTTGTTGAGAAATGGTGTCTGACAGCTCCCGGTAGCCGAGCCGTCTTCTTGCACCCCCCCCCCCCCCCCCCCACACAACACCTTGCTCTCCCCCTTAGATTTTAAACGTTAGCCGAGGGCTAATATCACCCCCTGCGTGAGTCAGCAGAACCTCGGTATCAGCCACCTCGGGTTGATACCACCCTGCCGTATACAAGCAGCCAAACCATCCCACCAGAATTCTGCTGCTAGGGTTCTCCCCCGCACCAAGCCCTGGCACCACATCACTCCCGCCCTCATCCACCTCCACTGGCTTCCAGTCAAGTCCAGATCCTCCTCATCACCTACAGATCCCTTCACTCCCTTGCCCCCACCCCGGTACCCAGCCGACCTCCTCCATCCCTACATCCCACCCCGGGGGCTGCGGTCCTCTGACTCTGGTCTCCATCCCCGTCCCCGTCCGTCCCAGAGCCTTCTCTGTTGCCGCACCCACCCTCTGGAACTCCCTCCTTCCACACATCCGCAAAACGCTACATCCCTGGACTCTTTCAAATCTCAACTCAAATCTCACCTCTTCACCAAATGTATTAATGACTCTAATTTCCCTCTTTTCTTTTCTTTTTTACTTAATTGTTCCTCTGATCTCCTTCCCCATAGTTGCCCCCCCCCCCCCGCCCCCACTGTTAAGCGCCTTGGGTCTCATGAAAGGTGCTATATAAATCCAAGAAATTATTAATTATTATTATTATCCCTCATCATCACCCATTCACTGTCAGTTGATAACGAGAAGCTCAACCTGGTGAATTCATGTGACGTGGTAGAGGTTCCTAAAGGTTGATAGTAATAATTATAATTATTATTAATTATTATTACTAAAGGTTGATACTGATATTGTTGGACTGCAAATGTTGATATTTTGATGACAAAAAAATACCAAAGATCTGGGCCCCGTTCCCCGTACCTGGTTCAACTAAGTCGATCAAGATGTCATTATCCAGATTCAGTTAACCCGATGTTTGAAGCCGGGATTTTCCTGTTCCTCGAAGGTGGATTCAGTCTCGTTAACTCAAGCCAGACTTGAGACCCAGGATAAGTGCGCGTGCCCGCCTCAGCCGAGAAGGCAGCAAGTGTCGAGAGCAGAGATCCTGATTCTCTAGCGGCATTGATTGATTAATTGATTTAAAACTTTAGTAACATATTGCAGTACGGCTCAATCGCCTCGCCGACAAGTTAAATGCGTTATCTATAGGCTAATTTTAAGTCTCTCATTACCTCAATCAATCAGATTATATTTCTTTAAACTTGCCTGCTGGATTGAATAATCAAATGAGATCTTGCTAGCGAAAATAATTAGTTGAACTGTTATACAGAATAACGATACGGCTCTCTTCCCATTGATTGATGTATGGTCGATCTTTTACTTATCTCCACTGTGGTCTAACGGGTTCTTCTTTTGACTTTCACGCAGACGACCGGGGTTCGAAACCCGGTCTTTTCCTTCTTTTTGCGATGTAGGAATAATTCAATTTGGTGCACGTTGAGAGCTATATAAAGAATGACATCCTCAATGCATGTAGATTTATAATATTTTAACTTACAACTAGGCTACTTTGGCGTATAATCATTAATATTATATTCCAAAAAATTATATTGGAAACACGGGGATTCGAACACCGGTTGCTGGGTTGGCAGGATTGAGCACTACCGCTGCGCCACTGTGCCAGATGGGATAAATTCATTGTTTATACATTAATGAACGAGAGACCCGTGTTTAGAATATTCTTTATTTTGAATGAAGTTTTCTCTCTTTATCCTCATTCATTAATGTGACGTCAACGGCTCATTCAATTTCTCAAATCCGTCAAACAGCGCATCTCATCAGACATCTTAATCCCAGTTACAATTAAAATAACCACATAATGTGTACATCGCACCGAGCGAGCGCCACGGTATATATAACGTGCATTATTTAGGACAAAGTGAATTTAGTATCAGCATTTTGGGTCTATTTTACATTTCAAAAGCCCCCTCTGGAAGAATGGAGCACAAAAACGTAATTCAGAATGGTATAAAGCAGATCCTAGACTGTGGGAATAATTTCAGGAAACGTCACTTTCTTTGCGGGGGCGTGGCTGTGCTTCATCCGGCTAACTTGAACTTAAACCCTGCTTTCGACCAGGCTCAAACTTTTGGATCTGTTGTCATGGTGATTTGGACAATCCAGGTACGGGGAGCCGGAAAGTCCGGCTTAAGTCAGACTTAACCGAAAGTTATCCGGCTAACTCAGTTATCCAGGTACGGGGAACGGGGCCCAGGAGGATATATGACTGTTTTTGCACACGACACGTGCATCCAAGTGCTCGTCTGCACGTTTATGCACACATGCATGTGCACAAGCACAAGCTCAAGCGTGCATGTGCATGTGTGCGACTTTGTTTGTCAGGTTCTCTGTCTGCAGTCTGTGTGGAGAGTCCTCATTCCTGGAGTCAGTTCTCTGTCTGTCTGTGTGGAGAGTCCTCATTCCTGGAGTCAGTTCTCTGTCTGTCTGTGTGGAGAGTCCTCATTCCTGGAGTCAGTTCTCTGTCTGTCTGTGTGGAGAGTCCTCATTCCTGGAGTCAGTTCTCTGTCTGTCTGTGTGGAGAGTCCTCATTCCTGGAGTCAGTTCTCTGTCTCTGTCTGTGTGGAGAGTCCTCATTCCTGGAGTCAGTTCTCTGTCTGTCTGTGTGGAGAGTCCTCATTCCTGGAGTCAGTTCTCTGTCTGTCTGTGTGGAGAGTCCTCATTCCTGGAGTCAGTTCTCTGTCTCTGTCTGTGTGGAGAGTCCTCATTCCTGGAGTCAGTTCTCTGTCTGTCTGTGTGGAGAGTCCTCATTCCTGGAGTCAGTTCTCTGTCTGTCTGTGTGGAGAGTCCTCATTCCTGGAGTCAGTTCTCTGTCTGCAGTCTGTGTGGAGAGTCCTCATTCCTGGAGTCAGTTCTCTGTCTGTCTGTGTGGAGAGTCCTCATTCCTGGAGTCAGTTCTCTGTCTCTGTCTGTGTGGAGAGTCCTCATTCCTGGAGTCAGTTCTCTGTCTGTCTGTGTGGAGAGTCCTCATTCCTGGAGTCAGTTCTCTGTCTGTCTGTGTGGAGAGTCCTCATTCCTGGAGTCAGTTCTCTCTCTGTCTGTGTGGAGAGTCCTCATTCCTGGAGTCAGTTCTCTGTCAGTCTGTGTGGAGAGTCCTCATTCCTGGAGTCAGTTCTCTGTCTGTCTGTGTGGAGAGTCCTCATTCCTGGAGTCAGTTCTCTGTCTGTCTGTGTGGAGAGTCCTCATTCCTGGAGTCAGTTCTCTGTCAGTCTGTGTGGAGAGTCCTCATTCCTGGAGTCAGTTCTCTGTCTGTCTGTGTGGAGAGTCCTCATTCCTGGAGTCAGTTCTCTGTCTGTCTGTGTGGAGAGTCCTCATTCCTGGAGTCAGTTCTCTGTCTGTCTGTGTGGAGAGTCCTCATTCCTGGAGGCAGTTCTCTGTCTCTGTCTGTGTGGAGAGTCCTCATTCCTGGAGTCAGTTCTCTGTCTGTCTGTGTGGAGAGTCCTCATTCCTGGAGTCAGTTCTCTGTCTGTCTGTGTGGAGAGTCCTCATTCCTGGAGTCAGTTCTCTGTCTCTGTCTGTGTGGAGAGTCCTCATTCCTGGAGTCAGTTCTCTGTCTGTCTGTGTGGAGAGTCCTCATTCCTGGAGTCAGTTCTCTGTCTCTGTCTGTGTGGAGAGTCCTCATTCCTGGAGTCAGTTCTCTGTCTGTCTGTGTGGAGAGTCCTCATTCCTGGAGTCAGTTCTCTGTCTCTGTCTGTGTGGAGAGTCCTCATTCCTGGAGGCCTCAGCAGCTCACAACTCCATACGGGTCAATAATGACTGCTGCCACAGTATTGGACCAAGAGACAATAGACAATGACATGACTTCAAAGAGAGACAGAGCGAGAGAGAGAGAGAGAGAGAGAGAGAGAGAGAGAGAGAGAGAGAGAGAGAGAGAGAGAGAGAGAGAGAGAGAGAGAGAGGGAGAGAGAGAGAGAGAGAGAGACTCTAATTCAGATGCAGCTACTGGGGAAAAATGTACCCTGACAAATAATGAAACACACACATACTATTTTATTAAATATATACTTCATTGTATTGCTGGCATAGCTTTGATCTGTCACTACAAAGACCACTTGTTTTCCCTCTGTATTGAACACATACACCCCCCTCCCAAAGCCCCCCCCCCCTCCATTCTGTGGCCACAAGCCCGTGCACATGCTGGCGTTCTTCTGTGTCAGGCTCACTTTTATTTGTTTACTTAGCAGGCCTATAATGTGTGTGTGAGTTGAGTTGGTTTATCTGCCTCAGACCTGACAGGCAATAAAACACACAAGCCTTCTTCTCAGGCTAGTGTGTGTGTGTGTGTGTGTGTGTCTCCAGCGTGTCCCTGCTTGCCAGTGCCTCCTCTCTCCAAGAAGCCACTGTGAGCTGTGCTGTTGAGTGCAGTTTCAGAAACGACTGCCTGTCACTTTCCACTGGTCCCAGTGCTGCAGCAGCTGAGGAGATGCTGCCTGGCGTGAGAGAGAAGCGCTGGAGGTGGAGTGACCGTCTGGGGGAAGTTGGTGGTAAATGGCTGCTTTTTTATATATAGCGCTTTTATCCAAAGCGCTGTACAATTTGTTCCTCACATTTTACCCACTCACACACACACATTCACACACCGACGGCGGAGGCGACCGTGCAAGGTGCCAACCTGCTCATCGGGAGCAAATAGGGGTTAAGTGTCTTGCTCAAGGACACTTTGACACGCTGCCCGGGAGGAGCGGGAATCGAACCGGGAACCTCCGGATAACCAGACGACTGCTCTACCTCCTGAGCCACTGTCGCCCCCTTGATGATACTGAGGGATGATATTGATACTGAGGGATGATACTGAGGGATGATACTGAGGGATGATACTGAGGGATGATACTGGGGGATGATACTGAGAGATGATACTGAGGGATGATACTGATACTGAGGGATAATACTGAGAGATGATACTGAGGGATAATATTGAGGGATGATACTGAGGGATGATACTGAGGGATAATATTGAGGGATGATACTGAGTGATGATACTGAGGGCTAATATTGAGGGATGATACTGAGGGATAATATTGAGGGATGATACTGAGGGATGATACTGAGGGATGATACTGAGGGATAATATTGAGGGGTGATACTGAGGGATGATACTGATACTGAGGGATGATACTGAGGGATGATACTGAGGGATGATACTGAGGGATGATACTGAGAGATGATACTGAGGGATGATACTTAGAGATGATACTGAGGGATGATACTGAGGGATGATACTGAGGGATGATACTGAGAGATGATACTGAGGGATGATACTGAGAGATGATACTGAGGGATGATACTGATACTGAGGGATGATACTGAGGGATGATACTGAGGGATGATACTGGGGGATGATAATGATACTGAGGGATGATACTGAGATATGATAATGAGATGATGATACTGAGAGATGATACTGAGGGATGATACTGAGGGATGATACTGAGGGATGATACTGATACTGAGAGATGATACTGAGGGATGATACTGAGAGATGATACTGAGGGATGATACTGAGGGATGATAATGATACTGAGGGATGATACTGAGATATGATACTGAGGGATGATACTGAGGGATGATACTGAGGGATGATAATGATACTGAGGGATGATACTGAGATATGATACTGAGGGATGATACTGAGGGATGATACTGAGAGATGATAATGAGATGATGATAATGAGATGATGATATCCAGCTCCACATCCAGAGGCTTGGACAAACATCAGATATTGAAACCAGCCCATCAGACCTGCACCCTCATTCATCAACGTGTTCTACGCACAGATCTGTGCTTACCCTGTGCGTACGATCATTTCTAAGCAAAGAGTGGGATTCATCAATTTCGATTTGAACTTGACTCCGTGCTTACATCTACGCACAGGTCAGACCAGGCGTACCTGGCGCCCAGTGGTAGAATATATTATTACAACAAGGAAATGAGCTTCTGTGCATAATAACACTGGCATGTTCTGTACGAACCGTAGTTCATTATAGTTCATTGTAAAATAGCAACAGTAGTGTAATTATGGTCAAAACCCTATAAATAGCATTTGGAATAATAGATCTTTCTCTCAGAATGAATGCAGCATGGTTTATATAGCGTTATCGGAATATACGGGGTGTAGGCTACTGACTGACTGCGCTCCGCGTAGCTTGATTGATTGATTGATTGATTGAAAAGTTTATTAACAGATTGCAGAATGGGTACAGTACAGTACAGCTCAGTACATACAATTGTTAATTGGGGATGCAGACCAACTTTCGTCTTGTTTACATCAGGGTCCCCCATTTTCAATTCATCATAAATCATAAAGCTCAACTCGTTATTATTTTGCGCAGACCGCAGAAACACGGGAACGTTTTGATTATATTTAAAAGGCTTTACGTTAAACGAAACAAGTGGAATTTCGAAGCTGTAAGCAGAATACAAGTCATATGAATATAGTGTTCTTCCCCCTTTTTACTGTATAAGAAAGAATAGAAAACGCATTGCAATGACACCAGATAGTGGACAGACTATGTATATGATGGGATTCAAGTTCTCGTTTTTGTTGATCATAGGCATGCTGTCAGAGTATGATATCAGAACATTTGTCGTCACAGATCATGTCCTAATAGAACATAGGCTATGGCATGGATCGTGATATTGTGTGGACTGTTATTATTACTGTCTGTACCGGTACCACCCATTGTGACAACAGCCTTGTGAGTCCCGCACACAAACATGATGGAATTCAAGTTCATGTATTGAAAGGCAGGCTACATCATACATGCAGTGAGATTCATTGCTACCCAATACTGACATCAAAATAGATTGTAGTATGCCTCTAGAAATCATATGCAGCAGGTAGAAAATTGACGGGAGATCCATCGCGATTTGGAATCAAATTGAGGAGAACTTTAATCCCTGGGTATTAATCAAACAACACGGGAAAAGGCAGTCATATTCCAGCGCGGTTAGCCGACAACAAAATAGATGCCTCTAAAAATCATATAGCCAATCGAACACAACTAATAAAGGCATTCATATTACAGCACGGTTATAATGACACACAACCAACGCCAAACAGTGGTCAACGAACGATCTTTATTAGTATTTTGAGCTGTCCAGGCAGAATTGCAGCAATGGTCTTAGGGAGCCATTGATATCTGACATCACCGTTTACAAATCCGCCTTTTATTTATCCCATAATACGCGATAGTGTCTTCTTGGTTCGACAGCAGTGAATTCTCCGTGGAGTTTCTCAGAGTTCCGCTCGGGTCAGTCCATTATTTCACATCCCATGGGGGGTGTTTCCTCACTTTCATGACCATATATGGATAATCATGCACGAGCATTGACGGTAGAACAAAGTTCTACGGAGGAGCATAGAGCCTGCGTACACACAGTGTGATGAATCCCGACTTCCCTGTGCGTACACTAGTTCTACATTCCGTGCTTACGTGTGGAAATAGGTCATGTTCTACGCACGCATTGATGAATGAGGGCCCTGGCTGCCTGTGGCCAGTCTGTCGCTCTCCATGGTGCTGAAACCTTTTGAGAGGTAACCTGAAGGCTACGAAGACATAATCAGCCTCACAATTTGGCCTATTTGACCTACAGTACTTAGCCTACTGTGCTTTAAAGGGGTTTCAAATGTGTTTGGGAGGTACTATGGAGAATACGACTGGATAAATTACACTTCAATGTTAAAAGTGACCCACATGGTTCACCGTGGAGGCAGGGAAAATAATTTATTCAAAGCATCACAGTGAATAATGAATAATAATAATTGATCAACAAATATAAAATGTTGGGTGAAGAATTCCTTAACACAACTTTAGTATACTTTCTGAATACATAAAAAGTATACTAAAGTATAGAAAGTAGATATACTTTGGTATACCTATATCTGACTTGGGTATTAACTAGGGATGCTCGATATTGGCTTTTTTACCGATACCGATATTCCGATATTGTCCAACTCTTAATTTCCGATATCAACCGATACCGATATATGCAGGGTTTCCCCGTCCAAAAAACTGAATAATTTCAGGTAACTAATAATTTCACTGGATATATATATAACAAATATTGTTATTGTTTTTTTTTGTTTTTAAACTGATACCGATATTTTCCGATATCACATTTTACTGCCGATATCGGCCGATAATATCGGTCGGCCGATAATATCCGACATCCCTAGTATTAACCGGTTAACCGTCTGTAGTGTGGTTTCTGTAGTGTGGTAGTGAAAGGGTTAACCTTCTGTATTGTGGTAGTGAAAGGGTTAACAAAGGACTCGGGAGTATAACACGTTGCTCATCCCCATAATCTGCATTTCTTCTTCAGTCCTTAGTGGTGCTGTTATGTCAAAGCATCATTTACATTTAAGGGTGCTTTCACACCAGAGCTGTTTGGTCCGGACTATCGGACCAGAATTTGATAGTCCGCTTTTTTGGGGTGGTGTGAATGCGCAGTCGAACTCTGGTGCGGACCAAACACGCAAACTCTGGTCCGCCAAAAAACATAGGTCTCGGTTCGCTTCATCGGACCAAACACGGACCAAATATAGGAAGTCACCTGATAAACTGTGCATCTTGGGTAGTACTACCGACCAGCCAAGACGCTGCTGCGAGGTGTACAAGTTGTTTAGCGAGAGGATGGCGTAGGGCTGGGCGATATGACGATATTATATAAATATCGGGTACAGTTCATTAACGATACACTTTTTTAAAGTATGGTGGATATCGTGATGTTTTGCCCAAGAGGATTGTGTCGCGTCAATCTGGTCCACACCCGTTCAAACTTTTGAACAACGCCGCCCCCACACACACACACTACTGCATCAAAGTTACTACTTATTATTAACAAAGGCATTCGTTTTGTGGCATTAACGTTATATAGTTACACGTTCAATAACATCAGCATATTTACCCAAACTTAGCAACGTCTGATGACGACATAGATAGCAAGCATTACTGTTCATATCTCAGCCCGTGCTGAGTTGTGCGTGCCCATTCTGCGGTCTGTTAATAAAGTTTTCAATCAGACAGATGTATGGAAAGGCTTTTATTATAACATTCGTTGCAGTAAAATCATTATGCCTCGTTTAGTCATGCTGCGGTGCGCTGGTAATCACTCGTCGGCCGCGGGGAGCTGTTGTTGTTGTTGTTGTCGTTGAGCTCTCGTTAAAATCAATGGAGGACTTTCAGGAAAGTAAAAAAACGCATAGCGCTTGCCGATTGGTGCTAAGAACAGCAGGGCGGGTGCAAGCGGTGTGACGTAATTGGCAGACTCGACTGTCAATCAAAATTATTCTGTTGCCGGCTGAATGATTGAATGAATGAAAACGTTATTAACGATTGCAGAATGGGTACAATACAGTACAGCTCAATACAACAACAGTGGACTGGAGGATGAAGACCAGAAAAAGACTTTCGGCTTTTTTACATAAGGGTCCTCCATTTTCAATTCATCAAAACATTTAGAGACATACAAATATACAGTAGTTTCATAAAAATGCTAAAATGCTATTTATTGATTGATTGATTGATTTAAAACTTTATTAACATATTGCAGAATGGGTACAGTACAGCTCAATACATACAATTGTTAAGGGGATGCAGACCAGAGAAAGACTTTCGTCTTGTTTACATCAGGGTCCCCCATTTTCAATTAATCATATTTCATATCTAAATCATATAATATCTCATTGCTAAATGTATGCAATATATAATCTAATAATCCAATAATCTAAATCTAATATATAATATAAAAATGCTAAATGCATGGGTATTTTATTTTGTCTTTAATGTTAGCTTGCAAACTCAAATACTGTCTTGGTAAGCCTCATAATGAATTGTTTGGGGAAAAAAAGAAAAACATTGTGATGTGTATCGTGTATCGCCGAAAGGTCAGAAAATATCGTGATATCATATTTAGGCCATATCGCCCAGCCCTAGGATGGCGGTAATGGGTTATAATCGAACGATGGATCAATGCCACGTCTCTTCTACTATCACGCTTCTTGCGGCTGTTCGTGTTTTCGCGGATTTCACTTCCTGAAGGGGAGGGATTTCCACTCTCCATTGTGTCCAATAGACGAGCGCCCTTTTCGATCGCGTGACATTGTTCAGAAAGTTTGGTGCGCTTGACAAATTGCAATGTGAATGCAGACGAACCAAATGACGAATGCAACAATGTTGCAACTTTACCACCAGAACCGCACCGAGTCCACCAAAACTGTATGTGAAAGCGCCCCTACCACCTGAGACAGTTAAGGAAGTTCAGAGTATCTGGGAAGATACTCCAGTCCTTCTACTCCGGAGCTGTAGAGAGCATCTTGACTGGAAACATCACTGCCTGGTATGGAAACAGCACGGCACAGGACAAGAAGGCCCTACAGAGAGTGGTGCGCTCAGCAGAGCGTACTACGGGTATTGCACAACCACCCCTGCAGGTCTTATATAACAAGAGGTGCAAATCCAGAGCCTGCAGGATAATGATGACCCTCACCACCCCAACAACAGCCTGTTCAAGCTGCTGCGGTCAGGCAAACGCCTGCGAACACCAGCAACTAGGACAGAGAGACTTCGGCTCAGCTTCTTCCACCAGGCCATCAGAGCCTTGAACACTGAACTCTCCACACACAAGCACACATGAGCACACGTGAGCACACACACACACTGTACACGCTCACACACTAGCAGCCACTTTAACATGAGCACACACACACTCATGCTGCACACGCTCACACTTATGGTCACATTACAAAAGGAAAGGTCACTTTAAGAATAGTATAGTATAACTTGAGGTTGTATAATATAGCATTGTATAGCAGTGTACATAAAGACCCAGTGCCTCATCCGTAGCTAACAGTGTATTGCTCTACCACAGGACCTAGCATGTCCTACCATGCTCTGTAAATAACTCATGTACATATACCGATATGCCCTACTTTGATTACTTGTATTATTGCACAATGTCGTTCTATTGGATTCTTATTATATTTATATTAGTGCTGTCAGGCGATTAAAAAAATTAATCTAATTAATTACAGGATTTGTAATTAATTAATCTAATTAATCGCATTTTAATCGCATAACCATTTTATGCCTGATATTCTATATTATATAATCATATTTCAAATTGCATGTGTCCGGATGGCAGAATTCAGTACTGTATCTACAAAACCTTCTGTTTAATCATCTTCCATCTATTAATTTGCTTAGATTTTTCAGGTCTGGTCAATTTGAGCATGGTGTTATTCACAGTCAAAGATACAAAAAAATGTATTGATATTCTCATTTGGTTCATTACAATTTACTCAAAATAAAATTTTCATTCAATCAATCACCGCGCAGATTGATTGATTGATTGAATGAAAATGTTATTAACAGATTGCAGAATGGGTACAATACAGTACGGCACACAATTGTTAAGGGGATGCAGACCAGGGAATCCATTCTTTGTGGATCTAGCCCACAGTATTTCTGACACTGGGAATACATTCCCTGAGATAGATCTCCCTAGAATCAGATACCAAGAACATGCAAATGGACCATATTAAAAAATAAAAAAAAGTCTGTAAATGTGTATTCTACATTATTATGGAATGAATGAGATACAAAAAAAAAATTATATAAAAAAAAAAAAAAAAAAAAAATTTGTAATTAATTTTGAGTTAATTTTCATAACGCGATAATTTGCTGTGTAATTAATTAATCTAATTAACGCGATAAACTGACAGCCCTAATTTATATTATTATTATTATTATTGTATTATGCACAATCGCTGCGGGCAAGACCCCCCGCATTTCATTGTATACTTGTATGCCGTGACAATTAAAACTCTTGACTTGACTTGACTTGACATATCATGTAGGAGGGAGGAAATTATTAAAATTTTAACCATAGTAATTTCCATAAATGTAATAGTAGCCTACGGTTATTTACTTAAACATGCCAATTAGTGAGAACACAGTCTAAAGCACCCAATCTTCCCTATTTACATATTGTATGTAGCCTACATATGTAGCCTAGCATTTCATCTTCAAAGGTGCAGAATAAAAGCGACAGCATGTAATATCAAATTGACTCTGTGATCATTGAAAATGCTTTGAAATCTCTTGTTTAAGTTTCATACTTTGGACTCCACTTTCATTCAAGGATAATTCAGCAATTTACTGTGGCAGTCAGGTGTGGGACCCAGTAATGGAAAGTGGAGTATAAGAAAATACCGTCCCTCACTTAAAGGTGCTATAGATAACATTCAGCCACTAGATGTCGCACTAGAGCACCAGCTTGTCATTACAATCAGGTGCATTCCACAGGCACCTACTGCAGACCTTGAGTCCTTTCTCAGAGAGCCCCCCCCCCCCCCCCCAATACTACCCCGACCCAGCCCCCCACAATTCCACAAAGCTTAAGGTCAAGAGGTTAATAGTTCTTTACAGCTCTGACCTAAATGCTAATGGTTGGCAGTGACCTTTACCCACTGGCTTTTTGTTGGATTATATAAAACCAGGGATTTCCCCCCATTGTCAATCACTAGGAGACTGGCATTGTGTCCGTCCACTTTCTGGCCTTTTGGGGGGGGGGGGGGTATAGAAAGCAGATTGAGAGGTCAGAGTTCAAAAGCTAATCTCTTCCAGTAATAGGTCAGAAAAACTTTCCATTGTCAGATTGGGAATACTGTAATATGTAGCCAATATCGAGGCGTTTAGTGTATGAACTGAGGCCACTTTGTGACTCACTTGAAAGAGCAAACCGTCGCTGACAACTGACCCACCTGCAGCCATGTCGCTCTCCTCTCAGCGAGTCCCATACGACTCCTAAATGGGTCACGACATGTCATCATATTAACACGCTAATAATAATACAACGTTAGTCTGTGACATGGTACGTTTGTAAAGCCGTTTACAGGCCGTCACATAATGGTAGAATGACCCCGAGGCTGTTACCATGCCAACAGGACGTCATACGGAAGGCTGCGATGCAGGCGGACACGGGGACGGGCTGCTGACAGGTCTACCCTGTAGTTATTATCGCTCTCCACAAACTCAATACAGCCACCAGCTGCTCTGGTGAGACACATATCCTTAGCGTTTTAATGTGTTGTCAGGCGACGCAACTCACATTAGATGCCGTATTATTTACATTTACATTTACATTTAGTCATTTAGCTGACGCTTTTATCCAAAGCGACTTACAAGTTCTGTACGACGAGTCGGCAGGAAGGGTACAACTCTGGCAGCTATAAGGTTAAGTGACATTGTTTGTCAAACAGTGTCGAATTTGAGTGCTACAGACTTGAGTGCATATTAGCATAGTAGGTAGTAAAATAGGTAGTAGCAGAGTGCATAATAGTAAAAGGCAGCACAAAGGTTAGTATATATATTTTTTTCATTTCAGATATTGATTGATGAAGTGTGTTTTTAGTCGACAACGGCTGTCCTGACTGTGGTGGGAAGTTCGTTCCACCATTGTGGAGCAAGGACCGAGAATAGCCTGGTTCTCTTTGATGACCCTCCTGGAGCTCGGATATGAGTGGGTCTGAGGCGGCCAGAAGAGGTAGAACGGAGGGGTCTTGAGGGTGTGTAGTTAGAGACCATTGACCGGAGGTAGGCAGGAGCCGTTCCCTTCGCTGCACAGTATGCCAGGTCAAGGACCTTGAAGTGGATTCGTGCGGCAACGGGAAGCCAGTGCAGCTCTCTAAGAAGTGGGGTAGCATGGGTAGGTTGGTAGGTTGGAGATCAGTATTTGGGCTGTATTATGGGACTGTTTTTACTCACGCAATATATCATTGACCTTTTGACCTCAGAATCCATACTTTATCGTTCTGTTGTGACCATTACAGCACACTGGTGGCTTGAAGGTAAAGTGCTATTGATCCTCATGATTTGAGACCTGGCCTGTTTGAAAGTCAGTTCATCACACGCGTGATAATTGAATAACACAAGGACATAGTTCTGTCCAGGACGTGTGTTATGGGTGTGTGTGTTGAAAGACAACTTGGCGTCTGCTAAAAGGGCAGCACCACCTCAACTGAAATGTTATTCCCATGGTCTAGGAAGTTTCAATCAATATGTGTGAACATGAGCTACTCTCTCTCTCTCAAAGCCAGAGAAGAGTGGAGAAAGACTCAAACTTGTGATGCTTCGTTGACAATGAACCGATGACTGATTTGGCGAGGAGTAACGTGTAGGAGGCTCACACTGCCCCCGCCATTTTCCTGTCTCTGCTGTGCAGGCGCCCCAACCGACCTGTAGGAGTCGCTGTTTACAACGTCCATATTACCACCCATCGACTTCCCACCCGCTAACTCTGCCAATTGAGTTAGTATGACGGGACGGCCGGCCCAAGCCGGAGGCAACGCCGACAGCCGGATTCGATACCGGTGTCTCGTGCGTTGGTGATGAGCGCAATGTCCGCTGCGCCACCCAGCTGCCCCCTATTACTGTACTCTTGTATTAATAGGACATATTTCACATAGTACAGAGGTATTTTAAGAACATTTATTGTGCAAAACTGCAATAGAAAAATGCAAAACCTTTTCTCAAGTGTCTGCTGGCAGGTAACGCATATCTTGGATCGTGTTTTGACCATGTCTTTAAAGCCCTTTCTATCAACAGTTTGAAAAGGAACCATGTCCTTACACAAGTAAACAGTGACAGCGTTTGTTATGTCAGCCCACCGCTGGCTTTTTTTGTTGTTGAAACATGTAAAAAAAAAAAAAGATAAAAATTTAAATGAAAGATTCTGTTACAGCTGCTGACCTATAATACTATAGCTAATGTCCATCAATATATTCCTTTGGAATGAAATAGGTTCAAGAATCAAATCAGGATTGTTAGCAGAGAGAGAGAGAGAGAGAGAGAGAGAGAGAGAGAGAGAGAGAGAGAGAGTGAGAGAGGGGGCTGCTAGGAGTTTAGCCAACGTTAGCTTGCTGAGGCTACATCAATAGGCTGCTAGGAGTTGAGCTAACGTTAGCTTTCTGAGGCTACATCAACAGTTAACATTACTTAAGATTTTTGCGTGACGTGGGCATTCCAGAATGGCGAGGATGCAAAGCATGTTGGACCATTGGATCCGTCGCAGAGTTTACATTACACATAGAAACTGTGCGACTCGCGAGAGAAGTTGTCACAGCTGTGTGCAACGCAGGGCTGAAGAGCTAGTTCGATCTGGTCCGCTCTGTTCCGTGTCTATTATGAAATGACAATTGCGCATTGACACGCCCACTACGCAAAGCCTCTGTGCTCCAAAATAATTTTTCCAGTTCACACATATCTATTTTTAGGGGGCAAATGCGAGTGAAATAGTCGCACTGTAGGTACCCTATTGCACTGTAGAGCCCTGCCTCAGCAAGCAAACGTTAGCTCCACTCCTAGCAGCCCATCCCTCCACACTGGGGTTACGTCATTGCTACTTTAGAGTTGCTCTACCGGTCACAAGGTATAGTCAAAATCCATACCGTAGCGCAAATTCAAACTGTTTATACCGTATACCGTTTATACCGGCCACCCCTAACCTGAACTGAGCTTTATTCTATAGTAGTGTTGTTAGTTCTAAACAGCTTTATTCTATAGTAGTGTTGTTAGTTCTGAACAGCTTTATTCTATAGTAGTGTTGTTAGTTCTAAACAGCTTTATTCTATAGTAGTCTTAGTTCTAAACAGCTTTATTCTATAGTAGTGTTGTTAGTTCTAAACAGCTTTATTCTATAGAAGTGTTGTTAGTTCTAAACAGCTTTATTCTATAGAAGTGTTGTTAGTTCTAAACAGCTTTATTCTATAGTGTTGTTAGTTCTAAACAGCTTTATTCTATAGAAGTGTTGTTAGTTCTAAACAGCTTTATTCTATAGTGTTGTTAGTTCTAAACAGCTTTATTCTATAGAAGTGTTGTTAGTTCTAAACAGCTTTATTCTATAGAAGTGTTGTTAGTTCTAAACAGCTTTATTATATAGTAGTGTTGTTAGTTCTGAACAGCTTTATTCTATAGAAGTGTTGTTAGTTCTGAACAGCTTTATTCTATAGAAGTGTTGTTAGTTCTGAACAGCTTTATTCTATAGTAGTGTTGTTAGTTCTAAACAGCTTTATTCTATAGTAGTCTTAGTTCTGAACAGCTTTATTCTATAGTAGTGTTGTTAGTTCTAAACAGCTTTATTCTATAGTAGTGTTGTTAGTTCTAAACAGCTTTATTCTATAGAAGTGTTGTTAGTTCTAAACAGCTTTATTATATAGAAGTGTTGTTAGTTCTAAACAGCTTTATTCTATAGAAGTGTTGTTAGTTCTAAACAGCTTTATTATATAGAAGTGTTGTTAGTTCTAAACAGCTTTATTCTATAGTAGTGTTGTTAGTTCTAAACAGCTTTATTCTATAGAAGTGTTGTTAGTTCTAAACAGCTTTATTATATAGTAGTGTTGTTAGTTCTAAACAGCTTTATTCTATAGAAGTGTTGTTAGTTCTAAACAGCTTTATTCTATAGTAGTGTTGTTAGTTCTAAACAGCTTTATTATATAGTAGTGTTGTTAGTTCTGAACAGCTTTATTCTATAGAAGTGTTGTTAGTTCTAAACAGCTTTATTCTATAGTAGTGTTGTTAGTTCTAAACAGCTTTATTCTATAGTAGTGTTGTTAGTTCTAAACAGCTTTATTCTATAGTGTTGTTAGTTCTAAACAGCTTTATTCTATAGAAGTGTTGTTAGTTCTAAACAGCTTTATTCTATAGTGTTGTTAGTTCTAAACAGCTTTATTATATAGTGTTGTTAGTTCTAAACAGCTTTATTCTATAGTAGTGTTGTTAGTTCTGAACAGCTTTATTCTATAGAAGTGTTGTTAGTTCTAAACAGCTTTATTCTATAGTAGTGTTGTTAGTTCTAAACAGCTTTATTCTATAGTGTTGTTAGTTCTAAACAGCTTTATTCTATAGTAGTGTTGTTAGTTCTAAACAGCTTTATTCTATAGTGTTGTTAGTTCTAAACAGCTTTATTCTATAGTGTTGTTAGTTCTAAACAGCTTTATTCTATAGTAGTGTTGTTAGTTCTAAACAGCTTTATTATATAGTAGTGTTGTTAGTTCTAAACAGCTTTATTCTATAGTGTTGTTAGTTCTAAACAGCTTTATTCTATAGTAGTGTTGTTAGTTCTAAACAGCTTTATTCTATAGAAGTGTTAGTTCTAAACAGCTTTATTCTATAGTAGTGTTGTTAGTTCTAAACAGCTTTATTATATAGTAGTGTTGTTAGTTCTGAACAGCTTTATTCTATAGTAGTGTTGTTAGTTCTAAACAGCTTTATTCTATAGTGTTGTTAGTTCTGAACAGCTTTATTATATAGTAGTGTTGTTAGTTCTAAACAGCTTTATTCTATAGTAGTGTTGTTAGTTCTAAACAGCTTTATTCTATAGTAGTGTTAGTTCTAAACAGCTTTATTCTATAGTAGTGTTGTTAGTTCTAAACAGCTTTATTCTATAGTAGTGTTAGTTCTGAACAGCTTTATTCTATAGAAGTGTTAGTTCTAAACAGCTTTATTCTATAGTAGTCTTAGTTCTAAACAGCTTTATTATATAGTAGTGTTGTTAGTTCTAAACAGCTTTATTCTATAGTAGTGTTAGTTCTGAACAGCTTTATTCTATAGTAGTGTTGTCAGTTCTGAAACAGAAAATGTACCTACATTCCATTCATATTGGTATTCCTAAAATGGGTGTAGTTCCCCTTTAACTCAATCAGCATCAGATGGCGTTGTGTACCGTGTGGTAAGAAGGCCACCGCTTTAAAGAATAGGAATACATGGCGGTGTTTGCAGGGCTCAAACTATATTATATATCATAGCTATGGATATAATACTATTGCCCATTTGACATCGAGTATCTATCGTTCAATTCGTGAAAAAGAAAAAAAAATGTATCCATACATTCCCGTTTTATACCGTGGTGAATATGAGTACAGTTTTAGAGTAATCCTGTCTAATCCCAGAAAATTACACTATGCAGCGTTTAGTGCATTTCACAAAAAAACTTGCCGTTTCTCACCTGTATTAACAATCAATCTGAAATCAACGCTATATTATCGGTATTATGTTTCATCATAATAATAATAATAATTCATTTAATTTATATAGCGCTTCTCAATAACCCGAAGTCGCTGAGAATTCATGAATGCATGAAAGGGTGGGAGGGGGGGGGGTAGTTTTTCTATGCTTTGATCGTCACCAACGGAATACGTTACACACACACATTACACACATACACTCGGATCGCAATCAAGGGATTCTTGGATCAATGCAAGATTGATACCATATAGCCCTTACCTTGACTAGGATGTACTCCAAAAGGAATATTCCAATTATCTGATCGCCATTCCAAGTATTGATGTCGATTGTGTTGCCAACATAATCCACCAAAGAACATGAACCGGGAGTGCTTGATTCTCCTCAATCCATGCGTTATAAACGCTTGTCCTGCCCGACAAGGAAAACCTGGACCGGACTTTTTAGATCGACGCACAGCCCAAGCCAGAGAGTTTCAAAGGATGTGCAATACCGGCCGCAAGGCTATTTCACTTTGATTAGGCCTGTATAAAGACACTATTTCACTTTGATTCGGCCTGTATAAAGACACTATTTCACTTTGATTAGGCCTGTATAAAGACACTATTTCACTTTGATTAGGCCTGTATAAAGATACTATTTCACTTTGATTAGGCCTGTATAAAGATACTATTTCACTTTGATTAGGCCTGTATAAAGACACTATTTCACTTTGATTAGGCCTGTATAAAGATACTATTTCACTTTGATTAAATATACTATTTCACTTTGATTAGGCCTGTATAAAGACCCTATTTCACTTTGATTAGGCCTGTATAAAGACCCTATTTCACTTTGATTAGGCCTGTATAAAGATAGGCCATTTAGTTTGACTACTGTATGAGCCTATTTCTTCTGTGGATTAGTTTACTGCTGGTCAATGAAGAGGAAAAACCTGTGTCTCTCAGTAGCATAATAATTACAATAATAAAGCTTAACGATAAAGCATGTGATAAAGACATCATTAATTATGTAACAGCACTGTATGTACGCCCCCCCCCCCCACACACCTATCACCACAAGCGTAGAATATGAGAGGTATCCGGGGTGTCCCGTGTGTGCTGCGTGCTGTGCAAAGGCCAGAGCGCTGCACTTCACCCTGAGCACACATGGCCCGTCCAGATCTGCCCTATATACTGTAAGTTAATTCCATTACGGAGCAGCTTAGTCAGAAATCATGTTTGAACGCCAGCTTTTGTTTACACAATGAACAAAAACAGACAAATGGCTCCCTGGGCAATGGCGTGTATACAGGCTGTAATCTGTTTAAATGACCACGCACTTAGACCAAATCACTCTTCATCCCTGACGCAGCAGCGCTGGCCGCTGCCGTCTAAAGCCCCCCCGACACAGATCTGACTGGACGGTTCAGACGTCAGCTACAGGGGTATTATTGTCTCTTGCGTTCTTCACACGTTTGATTTGTAGATGGAAACATGAGCTTTTCTTCACCACGTTGTAAATCAGGATATAGGTCCTTTTCTCTCCGGCATTTTACAAACATCACTAAAGCAAAATATAATAAATTATCTCATATATGTTGTCTGGATTAGGTCTGTATAAAGACACTATTTCACTTTGATTAGGTCTGTATAAAGACACTATTTCACTTTGATTAGGTCTGTATAAAGAGGCTATTTCACTTTGATTAGGCCTGTATAAAGAGACTATTTCACTTTGATTAGGCCTGTATAAAGAGACTATTTCACTTTGATTAGGCCTGTATAAAGAGACTATTTCACTTTGATTAGGCCTGTATGAAGAGAGACACTATTTCACTTTGATTAGGCCTGTATAAAGACACTATTTCACTTTGATTAGGTCTGTATAAAGAGACTATTTCACTTTGATTAGGCCTGTATAAAGACATTATTTCACTTTGATTAGGCCTGTGTAAAGAGACTATTTTACTTTGATTAGGTCTGTATAAAGACACTATTTCACTTTGATTAGGTCTGTATGAAGACACTATTTCACTTTGATTAGGCCTGTATAAAGACACTATTTCACTTTGATTAGGCCTGTGTAAAGAGACTATTTCACTTTGATTAGGCCTGTATAAAGACACTATTTCACTTTGATTAGGCCTGTGTAAAGAGACTATTTCACTTTGATTAGGTCTGTATAAAGAGGCTATTTCACTTTGATTAGGCCTGTATAGAGAGGCTATTTCACTTGGATTAGGCCTGTATAAAGAGGCTATTTCACTTTGATTAGGCCTGTATAGAGAGGCTATTTCACTTTGATTAGGTCTGTATAAAGACACCATTTCACTTTGATTAGGTCTGTATAAAGACACTATTTCACTTTGATTAGGTCTGTATAAAGAGGCTATTTCACTTTGATTGGGCCTGTATGAAGAAAGACACTATTTCACTTTGATTAGGTCTGTATAAAGATACTATTTCACTTTGATTAGGCCTGTATAAAGACACTATTTCACTTTGATTAGGTCTGTATAAAGACACTATTTCACTTTGATTAGGCCTGTATAAAGATACTATTTCACTTTGATTAAGCCTGTATAGAGAGGCTATTTCACTTTGATTAGGTCTGTATAAAGAGACTTTCACTTTGATTAGGTCTGTATAAAGAGACTATTTCACTTTGATTAGGCCTGTATAAAGAGACTATTTCACTTTGATTAGGTCTGTATAAAGAGACTATTTCACTTTGATTAGGTCTGTATAAAGAGACTATTTCACTTTGATTAGGCCTGTATAAAGAGACTATTTCACTTTGATTAGGTCTGTATAAAGATACTATTTCACTTTGATTAGGTCTGTATAAAGAGACTATTTCACTTTGATTAGGTCTGTATAAAGAGACTATTTCACTTTGATTAGGCCTGTATAAATACACTATTTCACTTTGATTAGGCCTGTATAAAGATACTATTTCACCTTGATTAGGTCTGTATAAATACACTATTTCACTTTGATTAGGCCTGTATAAAGAGACTATTTCACTTTGATTAAGCCTGTATAAAGACACTATTTCACTTTGATTAGGCCTGTATAAAGAGACTATTTCACTTTGATTAGGCCTGTATAAAGACACTATTTCACTTTGATTAGGCCTGTATGAAGAAAGACACTATTTCACTTTGATTAGGTCTGTATAAATACACTATTTCACTTTTATTAGGCCTGTATAAATATACTATTTCACTTTGATTAGGCCTGTATAAAGACACTATTTCACTTTGATTAGGTCTGTATAAAGACACTATTTCACTTTGATTAGGCCTGTATAAAGACACTATTTCACTTTGATTAGGCCTGTATAAAGAAAGACACTATTTCACTTTGATTAGGCCTGTATAAAGACACTATTTCACTTTGATTTCACTTATAAAAATCGGTTATCTGGTGGTGCTACATCCTCTCCGTTCCTATGTCACTTTATTCTCAGCGGTGGGGCTAACCCTGTTTGTTTATACTGAGGATTTCACATTGGATGCAAACCCATCTGCAATAGGACAGGACTAATGTTGAATTATTTGTGCCTGCCAAACATACTGCAGCGTGACAGGTGGCCTCTCCTGTCTCCCTCTACTACCCCCCCCCCCCCCCCCCCCCCACCCCCAGCCCAGCCCAGCCGGGAGCTTAGCTCTGTCCACTGGCAGTGACGGGCTGAGAGAGACAGACAGAGAGACTGGTGCTAAATCATGAGTGTGGAAAATCAGTTGATTTCAGACGAGCTGAAAACCCTCCCACCACCCAGTGTGCGTGGCAGCTGCAATCTGAGCGCCTGGCACCTGAGGCCGTCTGGTAATACGTGGCTTTGGTGCACGTGGTGCATGTGTCTTTGTGTTGTTTGTATGTCTGCTTGTATGTCTGCTTGTACTGTATGTGTGTGTATGAATGAATGAATGAATGAATGAATGAATAAATACATTAATTAATTATTAATTAATTAATTAATTAATTAATTATTAATTAATTAATAGATGACATTTCATTTTCATGTCATGTCCGACGACCCATCCCTTATGGGGATTATAAGACACCAAAAACAATGATTGAATATAACATTCACTTCCAAGGTTTGTAAGATACACCGTGCAACACCGTCAGAGGGCCAAAAGAAATACATCACATATTATATGTTCTTTTCGTACGTTTATCCCAAGCTTCCTCTAAATATTCTGCAAGTGCAAATACCCTGTGATCAAAAATCCATTTGAGTCTTTCTGCATCACTCAACCACAAGATTTTTTTTACACCTGTCAAATAACTTTTGACGCAACTCATAATATAATGGACAATAAAACATAAAATGTGTATGTTTGTGTGTGTGTGTGTGTGTGTTTGTATTGTGACAAGCCTGGTGGGGTTCAGACTCGCCACGGTTCAAATACAAACACATTCGAATGTCCACACAAGAGCAATATCAATCAATAAGAATATTTATTGAATAAGGGCAGAATTCAGATCGATAGGCAAGAGAATGGTCGTGATACAAGTCCGATGGTCAAAAACACAAACAGGCTCTCGTACACAAAAAGGGATTGTTCAATACTCAGGGTAGTCGTCCGGTCCAGGGTCAGTACACAAGGGGGTTTCTCAGCCAGTCCAGGGTCCAGTACACAATGAACACCTTCTCGCCTTCACCTCTCCTCTCACTACCTCTCACCTTACACAACTCAGAATATCCAATCTCTCTCTCTATGTCACAACTCTAACCTCACCTCCATCAACTTACTTCTGACTAACCTAGTGTCTTGTAGTGTGTGTGTCTGGGGTGTGTGCACGTGAGATGTGGGTGAACTATTGATGCACAGGTGTGTTCTATCAGTATTAATCAGCTACCCTAATTGTTTCTACTCCTTCCGTGGCAATAATATCTCTTGTCCTTCACATATCCATGAGAGGGGGGTTGATATCTGCCACAGTATGTACAGTGTGTATGTACTGTATATGTGTGTATGTTTGTATGTGTGTTTGTATGTATGTACATTATGTACTGTATGTACTGTATGTGTGTTTGTATGTACTGTGTACCGTATGTATATGTGTATGTTTGTGTGTGTGTTACGTGTGCGTTTGTATGTATGTGCGGTCTTATGTGTATGGATGCACATGGTCATGTTCATATCAACTGTGTTCTTGCACTGTGTGTGTGTGTCTGTGGTTGTGTGTAAGTGTGCACGCATGTATGTGTATATGTGTGTACTGTATGTGTGTGTCTGTTAGGACTAGTAATATCTGACCATGTGTACTGAACTTTGACCTTTGTAAGGGAACATTTACATTATACACATTTTGTGCACTTTCTAATTCATTGTATTCGCTGTGCTCTAAAGCGAGAGCCACGGGGGTTCCTGATCTCTGCCAAAGATGAGAAGGCCGACCTGCAGGAGGTGGAGCTGGGAGAACAAGCTCTCCCTGAACATCAGCAAGACCAAGGAGCTGATAGTGGACTTCAGATTGTGGCCGATACCGATAACCGATATTAATATTGCTGTTCTGGCCGATACCGATATTTACCGGTCGATATCTCTGCATAGAAAACACTTTTTTATAAAGAGCTATTTTCCAAAACGCATTTTTTTTTTTACTTTTGTAACTTATTTTCAGAAATGACATGATATTGTTGAAACTATTAAGGTCAAAACATGTAAAAAAAAAAAAAAAAAAAAGA
The DNA here is from genome assembly GCF_963971535.1 of Notolepis coatsorum. Lineage (NCBI taxonomy): Eukaryota > Metazoa > Chordata > Actinopteri > Aulopiformes > Paralepididae > Notolepis > Notolepis coatsorum. Next base: position 172,349,159 of record NC_140170.1, on the reverse strand, counting down.
AAGATTAAAAAATATATAATAATAATAATAATATCGGCCCATATCCTACCCTATCTTGATATCGGACCGATACCGATGTGTAAAACAACTGCCATATCGGCCGATATTATATATTATTCTCTCAGGATCAACAGGCTCTATAGAGGAACTACTGATGATGATGATGATGATGATGATGATGATGATGATGATGATGATGATGATGATGACGACAAATAGTTTATTTTCGGTCTTTGTTTACAGATCAATCAAAAACACACTTGTGTGGACTTTAAAAAAAAAGAAAAAAAAATATATCACAAATGTACATATTCAAAGTAAGCTCAAACACAAAATCCAAACTCAATGACCGAAAAAAGGAATAGGCTGAAGCACCTGCTTATTTTGGCCTATCCTTTACAATTCTTAAAAACTAAATATACTTTAATATAAGAAAGAAAAACAAACACACTGCCTCTCAGGTGGTGAAAGATGTAGCATGTGACCGGGCCCCCAGGAAGCCTCTTCCATATTCCAGTTTGTTTGGTGACGCTGGCCTCAGGCCAGGTTCCATATTTTATAGAATTTGCATTTCATAGTAATTCGCCACACAGTCTATTGGAAATGTTTGTTGGTTGATCTCCAAAGAAACGAGTCTAAACGTCATAATTTATCATCCCACAACTCTGTCTTCCCTTGAATTTGTGAGGCAATTTTTTTCTTCTTCTCCCGCAGAGGTGTCACACACACTAACTCTCAAATCCATCATGTCTGCTCCTGACCGGCTGCTCCCAGGGTGTAAACACAGTATTATGGCCTGGCTAGTAGGTTAGGTAGACAGTGTTCCTACTTCCAAATCGGAGATGATTGGTTGTTCCCAAGGATGGCATAACAGTGGGGGGCCAACTGGCATGGCCTGCCTAACCGGATGATTGTCTTCCTCTCAGAAAAACAACCCTGGCCTGACGGTAATATTTCAGGATAATAATCCTCACCAAGACGTATAGGCACAATCCATTCCCCATATCGTGAAGAAAACAATAGAATGGTACAGATGGATGGTTGATGTGTGATAGCTCTCCAGATGAGATGTGAAGCCCTTGGACCTTGCTGCTTAGTGCACGGTAGAGAAACACAGGACTGTGTTTATCATTACAGTCTAAGCCTCCTGTGGTTAGAAGTGTCCATCCTAAAGCTCACTGCCGTATGTCGAGGGCTGGTCCACTGTGGGCTTGTAAAGCTATTGACTGGAACTGGCTGCCAGAAATGCAGCATAATGTACGGCACTGTGCTCTACTGTACAGTTTTGCTTGTTTATACAGTGTGCCCCCCCCCCCCCAACCACCTCCAATGTAGATTACCCAGTATGGTTGTCAATATCCCAGTGTACCCAACCCCCCCCCACCCAACCTCCTCCAATGTACAGTTTCTACGTCAAATGTATATACTCCCTTTTCTTGACTCCTTCTGTATCACAAACAGTACTGTATTTGCAAATCTGGTATGTCATAAATGTATAGATGTAGCAGTACTGACTATCTGTATGTCATGTATGTCATATATGTCCTGATGAATTGAAAATGGGGGACCCTGATGTAAACAAGACGAAAGTCTTTCTCTGGTCTGCATCCCCTTAACAATTGTGTGTATTGAGCTGTACTGTATTGTACCCATTCTGCAATCTGTTAATAAAGTTTTCAATCAATCAATCAATCTGTGCTGTAGCACTGCTCTATAAGCCTCACCTGTACTGTACTGCTCTATAGTACTTCTCTATAAGCCTCACCTGAACTGCTCTATACGCCTCACCTGAACTGCTCTATAGCACTGCTCTAGACTAGAGAATGTATCTACTTTACTAGAGTATAACATTAGGCCATGTGGTTACAATGCAGTACCATGGCGTTTTCACACAATGGAATCATCAAACGGAAGGATGGTTCGATATCATGTCTTAATCAAATACACACTACAGACACGCCTTTTAACCTTTAACTTTAACGATTTTGGGAATAGGAGACAGAGAATGGGTTGAGATGGATCAAGGACATTATAGAATGTATTATGTCTGTAGAAAATAAAGTTTTGGCCCAGCCAATCTATAGATAGAGGATAAAGTTGAAACTGTTATCATGAGAAACTGATTGTTGTTGCATGGTTGATTGTCCAAATCAATATGGATAAGACTACTTTCTAATCTCCTCCAACCACTCATTAATTGCATATGGATTTGGTAGTCAGTCAGCATTTGACAAAGTCCCTTAAGTAGAATTCTTAATGTAATCTGATCTATTGGCGGTAATGCCCTTGCATCGCTGATTAGACGATTGCACTCCACTGTCTTTCTAAATACTGTACGTGCGCATACCAAATATAAGTTACAAACAAACTGTTTTCACACTGTACAAAGTGCCTGTAGACGAGACATCCAACCCAACCGCCATTCATGTCTGATCTGGCCCTCCCTCCACACCAGCCGACTCCAACATTGGTTCCACTCCCATTTACAAGACAATCCTGGGCAAGACCCCACCTTATCTTTCCTCCCTGCTCCACCTTTCTCATAGCACTTACGGCACAAGATCAAGCAAACTAAACATCCCAAGATCCGAGACCACCTTCGACCGAAACTCATTTCACTTTGCAGCAGCTTATGACTGGAACGCTATTCAAGACACTTAAACTTACAGCTCTTACTTCACTGACTGCCTTCAAGAATGTACTCAACACGCTCTTAGTAGATTGTTCTTTTGCTGATACCCCAGTTTCACACTTGCATACACCGTCACACACAACATACAAGCACTCATTCATACTCGCACCTAGACACACGCATCTGTTTGCATACACATGCGCGCACGCACACACACACACACACACACACACACACACACACACACACACACACACACACACACACACACACACACACACACACACACACACACACACACACACACACACACACACACACACACACACACACACATACTTTTTTTTTTAATTTTTTTGTACATAGGCTGTGCATGTGTGTATTTTAGTTTATTTGTGTATGTGTATGATTCATAACTGTGTTTAAATTGTATTATTAATATATAATCTTTTTTTGTTGTTGTGTATTCCTGTTGGGGCCTCTTGGACCAGATCGACATTGTAAATAAGAAACCTGTTCTTAATGTTTTATCTGGCTAAATAACGGTAGTAATAATAATAATAAACCACCATTCATTTAATAAAAGGGGAACTATTTCTTTCACTATTTGGGCAATTTAACACTATTCCTGTGAGTCTATGGAACACATCTGTAATAAAATTCATTGTTTTGTATTTTTTATCAAGTACTTTGGTGCACCACTTTCTGCCCTGCCAGATTCCAAGCTGTTTTTGGCTGGGCTCCGCCCATACTCGCAATGCGCTTTGAGTAACAGTCACCCACCTGCACTGGCAGATAACTTTGGGGGGGAGAGAGAGAGAGCGAGAGATAGAGAGGGATAGAGAGAGAGAGGGAGAGACAGATAGAGAGAGGGAGATAGAGAGAGAGAGGGAGAGACAGATAGAGAGAGGGCGAGAGATCGCTCCGAGAGCGAGCGTGTGCGTGGCTCGAGTCGCGAGTGTGTCAAATGCAGGGGGAGAGACAGAGGAGAGATCGCTCTCTATGAGCCTCTCTCTCTCTCCCTCTCTCTATCTGTCTCTCCCTCTCTCTCTCCCTCTCTCTATCTGTCTCTCTCTCTCTCTCTCTCTCTCTCTCTCTCTCTCTCTCTCTCTCTCTCTCTCTCTCCCTCTCTCTCTCTTTTGGGGAAGTGCAAGTGTCTGACAGGGAAACCGCTTCCGCATTACAGTATGTCCACTCGCTCCGTTTTGGTCATAACTTCAATGTTACACTAACTTCCTCGAATTGTTGATTGTGGACGGTGGCTACACCCACAGAAGGAGCTGAGGTTACGCCGATCAGCAGCGCATTACTACATAGGATAGCGAGTCAATTCTGAATGGCTTAGTTCACTGGGGGAGGATCTTGTCTCATCTGAACTGGAGGAATGAGACTGAATGAGAATTTCACATCTAGTCAGTGTTGGTACAACCCCACATTGCTAGAAAACAATGCAAACCACTGGAAAAGGCCATTTATAAGATAGTTCCCCTTTAACACATTCACCGCCAATCACGTTGTACGACGGGTTTCAAGGTCATGCGAATTCCGCCAATCCACGGTGTACGACGTTATTGAGATCATATTTAATTTTTTCACCATGGTATTCATAATTCCCTCACCCAGCCTCGGCTGAGACAGTGAAACTCGGCACAACCGTGCAACGCTTCAATACCGCCACCTGGTGGATGATCGGGCGAGTTACAACCGGAAATGGATCTCTGGTGATCTCTGTGCATCTGCGAAATGCGTCCGGCAGTCACATATTGTTGCGGGACTCTAGACACACATCCGTGTATATGGATCGCTGCCATAACTCAATAATCGATATGATTTGGGCGTTTATTGCGCCATACACACCGGAAATGGATCTAGTCGATCGACGTCAAATAAGTGGGATCTTTTTCCTCCAGTCTCATCGGCGAACGGTAAGAGGACAGTAACGTTACTTTCAGCGTGATTGTTTATGATTATTAATGCAAACCGCTCTGATCAATATATCACCCCATACTACATAAAGCATTTACTGACGATCACGGAATTATAAACGACCCCCCACCCCTTTCATCCGCGCATGATGAGTCATAACGTTTAGGATCGTATTCAGTTGGATTTTTTAATATAGCGTGTATCGCGAATAAACTGCAATCGATAATCTATATTATGCGTTTAGGCCTATAACTAGCGTTCTAGGAATTACTGCAGAAAACCATAAAAACATACTTATATTCTAGACAGTATTTTCGTATGAATATATGAATGAAAAAGTATAATGTTCCTACATCCTGAACGATAGCTAATCGATGTTGAATGGGCCATAGTAATGTCAATTTAGCAATACAACTTAAAAAGTTATAGCCCTGCAAAGAAGGTGAACATCTCCATAGGCTTAGACTGGTGGCAGTGATCATACATTGATGGATAGAAGCGTGGCAGTTAATGTGTTAACATAAAAAAAAATGCACTTTCACGAAAAGTTGTTTGGGAGATTTCAAATAATAATAATAATAATCAGGAAGCCGGGTGTTTGCTGAGTAATACAGCTCCTGGCCATGGTCAGCGTCCACACCTTCCCTGTTTGATCTCACACTCTTCTAGTATCAACCCAACACTTCCTTTGCCCAGAGCGAATGATTTATGAAGTACAGCAAGCGAGTGTTTGTGCTTATCTCCTCACCCTGGGGTGAGTCTAAGACGAGGTTACAACCTGGAAATCCATGCTAATAGATGGAGCTCGCCGGCAAGATTGCGCACCCTTCAAATCCCTCCCCTCACCTGCGATCCCAGAGTAACTCAGTCCTATCTATCTGTTATGCAAGAGGGATTGGTCTCCTGGACGCTCACTCTCGACCAGTCCTCTCCGCTGTATGTCCTCTATGGGGATACAATACTTGTTTTTTTCTGCTATTGAGTGTGACATTGTGCGTTCCTGATGTCCACCGAGGATACTGACCTTCAGGATGCTAGAACATTCTGTCCAGGACGCTGACCTTCAGGATGCTAGAACATTCTGTCCAGGACACCAGCCCTGCATCTTGTCCTCACTTGACCTCCTCCCTGCAAGATAACATAACTTGTCTTTCGTCTTCTGGTGATACATTTCCTCTCTTTAATTGTATTTCCTTATGCTCTTACTGTACATCTACTACTGTACATTCCACATGTTTCCTGTGCAGAACTTATTTTGCAGTGTTTGATCTTTCTAAGTGCCAGAGCAGATCTAGGAGCCTTTTTCATGCTTTAAATAGTAGGCCAAGCACTGACCTAATTGCCAGCACTGCAGCTGTCAGTGAAAATGGAACCAGTGGAGAGAGAGAGAGGAGAGGGGAGGGGAGGGGAGGGGAGAGGAGAGGAGAGAGAGAGGAGAGGAGAGGAGAGGAGAGGAGAGGAGAGGAGAGGAGAGGAGAGGAGAGGAGAGGAGAGGAGAGGAGAGGAGAGGAGAGGAGAGGAGAGGAGAGGAGAGGGGAGGAGAGGAGGAGATGGGGAGGAGAGGACAGGAGAAGAGAGGGGAGGAGAGGGGAGGAGAGGGGAGGAGAGGAGAGGAGAGGAGAGGAGAGGAGAGGAGAGGAGAAGAGAGGGGAGGAGAGGGGAGGAGAGGAGAGGAGAGGAGAGGAGAAGAGAGGGGAGGAGAGGGGAGGAGAGGAGAGGCGAGGAAGGGAGGAGAGGAGATGAGAGGAGAGAAAGGGGGTGGAGAGGGAAGGGAGGAGAGGAGGGGAGTGAAAGAGGGTAGTGGAAAGGGAGGGGAGAAGTGGAGATACTGCCTCTTTTCCATTGCATAGTACCTACTCGACTCTACCCTACTCGACTCTACCCTACTCTACTCTACTCGCTTTAGGTACCTGGTACTTTGTTCGTTTTCCACTGCAGGTAGTACTCCGTTTCATCTCCGTGTGGGGAGGCGGGGCCACTGGCGTACGGCATGAGAGCTCCGTGAGCATAGCTATGTCCGTGGGGGCTTAGAGCAAGCCAGAGTAAACACAGTTTCAATCAATCAATCAATAACAACATTAACCAGATTCTCGTTGTGTCTATTCTGCTAACGTTACCTCTCGTGTCTATTTTACTAGCGCTAACGTTACCTCTCGTGTCTATTCTGCTAACGTTAACGTTACCTCTCGTTGTGTCTATTCTACTAGCATTAACGTTACCTCTCGTTGTGTCTATTCTACTAGCATTAACGTTACCTCTCGTGTCTATTCTGCTAACGTTAACGTTACCTCTCGTGTCTATTCTACTAACGTTAGCATTAGGTAATAACCGGTTTAAAATGGATGATGATGATTACCTCACGTTGTGTCTATTCTACTAGCATTAACGTTACTAGTACAAACAATCAATAGCGAGTTATATTGATCACGCTATGTACGCTAGCCACAATGCCTAACTCTTATAATAGTAAAACGCATTAGCACGTAAGCTAACAACAAGCTTAACAAATCAGCTATCTTTTTGTGAGACTAAACTCTCCGCTCTTGGTGGTAAATTGTGTTGATGTTGGTTTTGTTTCATCAATAATGAGGCAGAACACACAGTGAATGTATCCTTTTTTGTTTATTGCACTTGTTCCTGCTGCAAACAAATAATGAATCCTATGCGAGGCTAAATAAAGATGGCGGTGTTGTGTTTTGTGCAGGACGCTCCAACGTGTGACGCTTGTCTCTTCTGACCAATCAGTGGTCTGCAGTGTTTCACGTCACTTCTCTGGTATCGCTTCTACTCGCTTGGAACCTCGACAAAGCAGGTACTAAAAAAGTACCCAAAAAGTACCCGGTACCAGGTACCATCCGCACATTTTGGCAATGGAAAACCAAAAAGGCAGAGTAGAGTAGAGTAGAGTCGAGTAGGTACCAATGCAGTGAAAAAGGGGCAGTAGAGAGGGAGGGGGAGTGGGGAGGACAGGTGGGGATTGGAGAGGAGGGGAGGGGAGGGGAGGGGAGGGGAGGGGAGGGGAGGGGAGGGGAGAGGAAAGGAGAGGATGAGGAGAGGGAAAGGAAAGGAGAGGAGAGGAGAGGAGAGGAGGAGAGGAGGAGAGGAGAGGAGAGGAGAGGAGAGGAGGAGAGGAGAGGAGAGGAGAGGAGAGGAGAGGAGGGGAGGGGAGAGGAGGAGAGGAGAGGAGAGGAGAGGAGGGGAGAGGAGAGGAGAGGAGAGGAGAGGAGAGGAGAGAGAGAGAGGAGAGGAGAGGAGAGGAGAGGAGAGGAGAGGAGAGAGGGGAGGAGAGGAGAGGCTAAGATAAAAAGAGGAGGAAAGGAAGAATGAGATGGGAGGTTAGGAGGCCAAAGGATGGATGAGGCAAAGGAATAAAGTGAGCTGGAGCAGAGAGGAGGAATAATAGAGTGCAGGGTGTAGCTGAGGTGTAGCTGGGGGTGTAGCTGAGGTGTAGCTGGAGGTGTAGCTGGGGTGTAGCTGGAGGTGTAGCTGGGGGTGTAGCTGGGGTGTAGCTGGAGGTGTAGCTGGGGGTGTAGCTGGAGGTGTAACTGGGGGTGTAGCTGGGGTGTAGCTGGGGGTGTAGCTGGAGGTGTAACTGGGGTGTAGTTGTGGGTGTAGCTGGGGTGTAGCTGGAGGTGTAGCTGGGGGTGTAGCTGGAGGTGTAGCTGGAGGTGTAGCTGGGGGTGTAGCTGGAGGTGTAGCTGGGGGTGTAGCTGGAGGTGTAACTGGGGTGTAACTGGGGTGTAGCTGGGGGTGTAACTGAGGTGTAGCTGGGGGTGTAGCTGGGGGTGTAGCTGGAGGTGTAGCTGGAGGTGTAGCTGGGGGTGTAGCTGGGGGTGTAGCTGGGGGTGTAGCTGGAGGTGTAACTGGGGTGTTACTGGAGGTGTAGCTGGGGGTGTAGCTGGGGGTGTAGCTGGAGGTGTAACTGGGGGTGTAGCTGGGGTGTAGCTGGGGGTGTAGCTGGGGTGTAGCTGGAGGTGTAACTGGAGGTGTAACTGGGGTGTAGCTGGGGGTGTAGCTGGGGGTGTAGCTGGAGAGTGTAGCTGGAGGTGTAGCTGGGGGTGTAACTGGGGTGTAGCTGGGGGTGTAGCTGGAGGTGTAGCTGGGGGTGTAGCTGGAGGTGTAGCTGGGGGTGTAACTGGGGTGTAGCTGGAGGTGTAACTGGGGTGTAGCTGGGGTGTAGCTGGAGGTGTAACTGGGGTGTAGCTGGGGGTGTAGCTGGGGGTGTAGCTGGAGGTGTAGCTGGGGGTGTAGCTGGAGGTGTAGCTGGGGGTGTAACTGGGGTGTAGCTGGAGGTGTAACTGGGGTGTAACTGGGGTGTAGCTGGAGGTGTAACTGGGGTGTAACTGGGGTGTAGCTGGAGGTGTAACTGGGGTGTAGCTGGGGTGTAGCTGGAGGTGTAACTGGGGTGTAGCTGGGGGTGTAGCTGCCAGCGGAAGACTCTCAAGGCTTCAGCCCTGTAGTGAGGGGACACTCATGGTCATCATGTACACAGCACACACACACACACACACACACACACACACACACACACACACACACCACACACACACACAGCACACACACACAACACACACACTACACACACACACACACACACACACACACACACACACACACACACACACACACACACACACACAACACACACACACACACACACACACAGAACTATTATCTCTCTCTGCCGCACACAGGCCCAAAATAACCAGGCTATATATCAGGTGTCTTGGTGGAATTGACCCAAAGTTGGGGAAGATTCTGGAGGTTATTTCATTTAATCTGCAACACGACAGACTGACAGCTTTTATTCAGCCAATGAAATGGGTGGACACTGGAGAGATGGACAGCGAGCTAGTGCCCTTCTAATGGTGTGTCTGTGTGTGTCTGTGTGTGTGTGTGTGTGTGTACTTGTGTTACTGTACTATACAGTACTTGTTTTGTTGTCCCTCACTATAAAACAGACCGTATGCTGTGTCTGTGTTGTGTCTATGTGTGTGTGTGTGTGTTTGTGTGTGCGTGTGTCTGTGTGTGTGTGTGTGTGTGTGTGTGCGTGTGTGTGTGTGTGTCTGTCTGTGTGTGTGCATGTGCGTGTGTGTGTGTGTGTGTGTGTGTGTGTGTGTGTGTGTGTGTGTGTGTGCGTGCGTGTGTGTGTGTGTGTGTGTGCATTAGGGAACACTGATCTCTTGGTCTCTTTGATCTGTGTTGATATGAAGCTATCAGCTGTGGATTACTTTGAAGTGGGAGTTTTGATTGGTTCAGATCCATACACTGCCCTGAGTGACATAATGCCAGAGATCTCTGAGGTCACACCCTGTCTCTTTTGTTGCTGCTGTTTTATTGTTCCCTTGCTGTCACTGCTCTCTCATGTATCTCTATATGTATCTCTATAGGGATAGAAAAGACACCTCGGTCCGTCGGTGAGGGATGAGAGAAGGGATGAGAGAAGGGATGGGGTGAAGGGATATGGAGGGGGAGGGGAACAGGGGGATGGAGGGAGGAGTGGAACAGGGGGATGGGGTGGAGTTGTGCCAGACACAGTCGGACATCCTGTCTGTCTGGCTGATGACTGAGAGTGATTCTCTCTCTCTCTCTCTCCTCTCTCTCTCTCTCTCTACTCTCTCTCTCTCTCTCTCTCTCTCGCTCTCTCTCGTTCTCTCTCTCTCTCTCTCTCTCTCTCTCTCTCTCTCTCTCTCTGATGTCTCTATCTTTCTTTGATGTCCCTCTCTCTGCCATCTTCTCTCTCTGATCTCTCTCTCTGATCTCTCTCTGAGCTCTCTCTCACTCTGATGCCTCTCTCTCTTTGTTGTATCTCTCTTTATCTCTCTATCTGATGCCTCTCTCTCTCTGATGTCTCTCTTTATCTCTCTATCTGATGCCTCTCTCTCTCTGATGTCTCTCTTTATCTTTCTTTCTCTGATCTCTCTCTCTCCCTCTCTCTCTTTGATATCTCTCTCTGATGGTCTTCTCTATCTCTCTCCTTCTCTCTCTTTCTCTCTCTTTGATGTCTCTCTTTCTCTTTCTCTCTCTGATGCCTCTCTCTCTGATGCCCCTCTCCCTCTTTCTCTCGTCTGATCTCTCCATCCCTCTCTGATGCCTCTCTTTCTCTCTGATGCCTCTCTCTCTGATGCCTCTCTCTCTGATGCCCCTCTCCCTCTCTCTCTCTCTGATCTCTCCATCCCTCTCTGATGCCTCTCTTTCTCTCTGATGCCTCTCTCTCTGATGCCTCTCTCTCTCTGATGCCCCTCTCCCTCTCTCTCTCTCTGATCT
>NC_140170.1:172316943-172336943 GCF_963971535.1 Notolepis coatsorum | reverse complement strand
TCAGTGCTCTATCAGAATCAGTGCTCAATCAGAATCAGTGCTCTATCAGAATCTGTGCTCTATCAGAATCAGTGCTCTATCGGAATCAGTGCTCTATCAGAATCAGTGCTCTATCAGAATCAGTGCTCTATCGGAATCAGTGCTCTATCAGAATCAGTGCTCTATCGGAATCAGTGCTCTATCAGAATCAGTGCTCTATCAGAATCTGTGCTCAATCAGAATCTGTGCTCTATCAGAATCAGTGCTCAATCAGAATATGTGCTCTATCAGAATCAGTGCTCAATCAGAATCAGTACTCTATCAGAATCAGTGCTCAATCAGAATCAGTACTCTATCAGAATCAGTGCTCAATCAGAATCAGTACTCTATCAGAATCAGTGCTCTATCAGAATCAGTGCTCTATAGTCCGCGCTCCTCCTGCTTCTTCCTCCTCAAAGTTCCCCTGAGTGACAGCTGGATTGATTTATTGAAAACTTTAATGAACAGATTGCAGAATGGGTACAGTACAGTACAGCTCAATACACACAATTGTTAAGGGGATGCAGACCTGAGAAAGACGTTCGTCTTGTTTACATCAGGGTCCCCCATTTCAATGAAATAAAAGATTCAAAGAAATAATAAAAAGAAATCTTAACCTAACTAACCTTACTGTCATGCACTTGTCCTAATATACTAACCTACACTGTAGCACTCAACACTTTGATGAACATTGTTACTCAGCTGATAGAGTTGTGCCCTTCCTGATGACTTGTCGTACAGAACTTGTAAGTCGCTTTGGATAAAAGCGTCGGCTAATCATAAATGTCTAGATGTAATGTAAATGTAATGTAATGACATTTATGACATTTATGACATACCCAATATACAGATATACAGATATAAAAATCAAATCTAATAATCGAATCTAAACTAGTCATGACATTTATTCCATACATGACATACAGATATGCAGTACTGTTACATTTGTGACATACAGGATATGCAAATATACAGTCCTGTTAAACAGAGATCCTAACAGTAAATATATACATACGAGGGGGAGGAAACTGTACATTAGGAGGGGGGGGTGGGTGGGAGGATGGTTCAGACATTTACGGGGTCCAGTTTTTCGAATTGCAGCCTCCCGTAGGTGCTCTTTGAGAGCGGTTTTGAAGCTGGGATCTCTCAGCCTGCTACCTGATGACTCGTGGGGGGCGACTACAGATTATATCGATTGCTTTTTCAATAATGTGTAGTAAATGAAAGGATTTTTACATTTACTTAGTGTTGTCGCCATCCACAATGATTATTTAACATCGCACAATGATTATTTAACATCGCACAATGATTATTAACATCGCACAAGGATATTTAACATCGCACAATGAGTATTTAACATCGCACAATGATTATTTAACATCGCACAATGATTATTTAACATCGCACAAGGATTATTTAACATCGCACAATGAGTATTTAACATTGCACAATTCAGTCAAATTCACAGCAAACTTTGGAGGCCTTTTTCTTAAAATCATGGTTTGGTAATGGTCATTATATAATGTGATATATAATATAAGAATTTATCTTGCTTAATATTTGGAGTATGAAGACAATACTCTCTTTTCCAACAGTGTATTAAAGTGTGTTTTGGGTCAATGTGACTGAAAATGATAGAGCAAGTCACATTTAGTCCTGTTGGCCTACTTTTTCAGTTTTCAGTTCAAAACAATTAAAAGAACCACATCTTAAAAGAAAGGTTGCACACATCCTCACATCACACTCTAGAATAGGATTATCAAAGTGCTGTGACAGCATGACATTTGAACCCTTGGGTGAAGTTAGCTGGTGGAGTTTTGCAGGTAGTTGATAGTGATGTGGTCTTGACATTATTATGAATGTTTGTACTGAAAAAACAGCATCACAGAGAGGCCTGTGTCAGTATAGGCTAGAAGATCTAAGGATGATTGTTGGTTAATCCTTTTGGGGGGATAATAATTTACCTCAGTCACAACACTATTGGAGCTCTATGGGAGAGAGGTGATAACGTCTCAGTGATGGGGTTCTATGGGAGAGAGGTGATAACGTATCAGTGATGGAGCTCTATGGGAGAGAGGTGATAACGTATCTGTGATGGAGCTCTATGGGAGAGAGGTGATAACGTATCAGTGATGGAGCTCTATGGGAGAGAGGTGATAACGTCTCAGTGATGGAGCTCTATGGGAGAGAGGTGACAACGTCTCAGTGATGGAGCTCTATGGGAGAGAGGTGATAACGTATCAGTGATGGAGCCCTATGGGAGAGAGGTGATAACGTATCTGTGATGGAGCTCTATGGGAGAGAGGTGATAACGTATCAGTGATGGAGCCCTATGGGAGAGAGGTGATAACGTATCTGTGATGGAGCTCTATGGGAGAGAGGTGATAACGTATCAGTGATGGAGCTCTATGGGAGAGAGGTGATAACGTCTCAGTGATGGAGCTCTATGGGAGAGAGGTGATAACGTCTCAGTGATGGAGCTCTATGGGAGAGAGGTGATAACGTGTCAGTGATGGAGCTCTATGGGAGAGAGGTGATAACGTCTCAGTGATGGAGCTCTATGGAAGAGAGGTGATAACGTCTCAGTGATGGAGCTCTATGGGAGAGAGGTGATAACGTCTCAGTGATGGAGCTCTATGGGAGAGAGGTGATAACGTATCAGTGATGGAGCCCTATGGGAGAGAGGTGATAACGTATCAGTGATGGAGCTCTATGGGAGAGAGGTGATAACGTATCTGTGATGGAGCTCTATGGGAGAGAGGTGATAACGTATCAGTGATGGAGCTCTATGGAAGAGAGGTGATAACGTCTCAGTGATGGAGCTCTATGGGAGAGAGGTGACAACGTCTCAGTGATGGAGCTCTATGGGAGAGAGGTGATAACGTATCAGTGATGGAGCCCTATGGGAGAGAGGTGATAACGTATCTGTGATGGAGCTCTATGGGAGAGAGGTGATAACGTATCAGTGATGGAGCCCTATGGGAGAGAGGTGATAACGTATCTGTGATGGAGCTCTATGGGAGAGAGGTGATAACGTATCAGTGATGGAGCTCTATGGGAGAGAGGTGATAACGTGTCAGTGATGGAGCTCTATGGGAGAGAGGTGATAACGTCTCAGTGATGGAGCTCTATGGGAGAGAGGTGATAACGTCTCAGTGATGGAGCTCTATGGGAGAGAGGTGATAACGTGTCAGTGATGGAGCTCTATGGGAGAGAGGTGATAACGTCTCAGTGATGGAGCTCTATGGAAGAGAGGTGATAACGTCTCAGTGATGGAGCTCTATGGGAGAGAGGTGATAACGTCTCAGTGATGGAGCTCTATGGGAGAGAGGTGATAACGTATCAGTGATGGAGCCCTATGGGAGAGAGGTGATAACGTCTCAGTGATGGAGCTCTATGGGAGAGAGGTAATAACGTATCAGTGATGGAGCCCTATGGGAGAGAGGTGATAACGTATCTGTGATGGAGCTCTATGGGAGAGAGGTGATAACGTATCAGTGATGGAGCTCTATGGGAGAGAGGTGATACCATATCAGTGATGGAGCTCTATGGGAGAGAGGTGATAACGTCTCAGTGATGGAGCTCTATGGGAGAGAGGTGATAACGTATCAGTGATGGAGCTCTATGGGAGAGAGGTGATAACGTCTCAGTGATGGGGTTCTATGGGAGAGAGGTGATAACGTCTCAGTGATGGAGCTCTATGGGAGAGAGGTGATAACGTCTCAGTGATGGAGCTCTATGGGAGAGAGGTGATAACGTGTCAGTGATGGAGCTCTATGGGAGAGAGGTGATAACGTCTCAGTGATGGAGCTCTATGGAAGAGAGGTGATAACGTGTCAGTGATGGAGCTCTATGGGAGAGAGGTGATAACGTCTCAGTGATGGAGCTCTATGGGAGAGAGGTGATAACGTATCAGTGATGGAGCCCTATGTGAGAGAGGTGATAACGTCTCAGTGATGGAGCTCTATGGGAGAGAGGTGATAACGTATCAGTGATGGAGCCCTATGGGAGAGAGGTGATAACGTATCTGTGATGGAGCTCTATGGGAGAGAGGTGATAACGTATCAGTGATGGAGCTCTATGGGAGAGAGGTGATACCATATCAGTGATGGAGCTCTATGGGAGAGAGGTGATAACGTCTCAGTGATGGAGCTCTATGGGAGAGAGGTGATAACGTATCAGTGATGGAGCTCTATGGGAGAGAGGTGATAACGTATAAGTGATGTAGTTCTATGGGAGAGAGGTGATAACGTATCAGTGATGGAGCTCTATGGGAGAGAGGTGATAACGTATAAGTGATGGAGCTCTATGGGAGAGAGGTGATAACGTATCAGTGATGGAGCTCTATGGGAGAGAGGTGATAACGTATAAGTGATGGAGCTCTATGGGAGAGAGGTGATGGAGGTCGGTGCAAGTGCACACTTGTTATAGAGGACACAGTGATGAGTATAACTGTCCCCGTGACAAACCTGAGGGCAGAATACGCTCGGGGTGTAGGACCAGAAGAAGCAGCTCAGCTGTGAGGTACGTCTCCATCATCTAACATGGATAGAAAGCCTGCAGTGTACAGAGATGGTTGAAATTCTGAGGAAATCCTCACACTGATACTATACTTAAGACCAGCCTTTGAGGTATAAATATTCCCGTAAGCAGGGGCGTCATGCAAGTCAAGATTCTGGGTGGCGCACAAATAGCAGGGGGATACCAAACAATTTTTGGGTGTGTTTTCCTGAGAATGTACATAATAAAGTCACAGATGAAAGGAACCTGCCAACATGATAATCGCTGTATTTTTAAACACATTGAAGATGAGACTGCGGTGACATCACATACAGTAGCAGCGTCTCTGCTCCATAGGAAGCAGCATGAGTACAGATGACACTGTGATGACATCACATAGCAGCGTCTCTGCTCCATAGGAAGCAGCATGAGTACAGATGACACTGTGATGACATCACATAGCAGCGTCTCTGCTCCATAGGAAGCAGCATGAGTACAGATGACACTGTGATGACATCACATAGCAGCGTCTCTGCTCCACAGGAAGCAGCATGAGTACAGATGACACTGTGATGACATCACATAGCAGTGTCTCTGCTCCGTAGGAAGCAGCATGAGTACAGATGACACTGTGATGACATCACATAGCAGCGTCTCTGCTCCATAGGAAGCAGCATGGGTACAGATGACACTGTGATGACATCACATAGCAGTGTCTCTGCTCCATAGGAAGCAGCATGAGTACAGATGACACTGTGATGACATCACATAGCAGCGTCTCTGCTCCATAGGAAGCAGCGTGAGTACAGATGACACTGTGATGACATCACATAGCAGCGTCTCTGCTCCATAGGAAGCAGCATGAGTACAGATGACACTGTGATGACATCACATAGCAGCGTCTCTGCTCCATAGGAAGCAGCATGAGTACAGATGACACTGTGATGACATCACATAGCAGCGTCTCTGCTCCATAGGAAGCAGCATGAGTACAGATGACACTGTGATGACATCACATAGCAGCGTCTCTGCTCCATTGCCAATACAAGCTCAGACTGAGCAGTAGTAACCTATTAACTGCTCAGCCTCCTTGAAAGATACATCATCACCACTAGTAAATAACCTGTGACCACACCTAATACACCTACACTGATATAACTAGAGAGAGAGGGGGAAAGGGGGGGGGGGGGGGCAATAATATGATTGTCATGCTTAACATCTGTCTACATGACTCCAAAAGGAATCGCTCCGCTCTGCCTCGACTGTAATGACCATCAGGTTAACTTCATTACTTGTTAGGAACTGGTAACAAGTAGGCTCAAATGCACAACACGGGAGACAGGAGAATGTTCAATCCCGTAAGGCATTTAATAATATGTTGCAAAAAGTGAATAAACACCAGTGCGGCGTGTGTGTGTGTGCGTCTTGAGCCTGGCGGGTGGATGACCGTGACCGGTGGGGAGCACGGGAGTGAAGCTGTGAAGACAACAGAGGAGAAAAACTAAAATAAGTCTTCACAGCAGAACGAAGGCAGGCACACGGGGAAAACACAATTACAAAAACATGAGATGTAAAACAAAAAAACACGGAACGAGTGGATACACGAAAACACAACGGGAATAGGGACATAGAAACGACGAAAAAACATATTCACGGGAAGGAATATCAAAGATACTTGACAGGCCATCTTAAAACGAAGATCTGACGCTGATGCATGGAGATCCAGGTGTCTTGTAGGGTGGTGTGGTGATTAGCAGGCAGGTGCGGAGTCTCCATCCATCAGTGTGATGATTTTCACCTGTGCCGTTTGCGCGCTCATAGAGCGAAGTGCAGGGGGTGTATGGGACAGGCACGGAGGGTGAGACAGACACGGAGGGTGAGACAGGCACGGAGGGTGAGACAGGTACGGATGGTGAGACAGACATGGAGGGTGAGACAGACACGGAGGGTGAGACAGGCACGGAGGGTGAGACAGACACGGATGGTGATACAGGCACGGAGGGTGAGACAGGCACGGAGGGTGAGACAGACACGGATGGTGATACAGGCACGGAGGGTGAGACAGACACGGAGGGTGAGACAGGCACGGAGGGTGAGACAGGTACGGATGGTGAGACAGACATGGAGGGTGAGACAGACACGGAGGGTGAGACAGGCACGGAGGGTGAGACAGACACGGATGGTGATACAGGCACGGAGGGTGAGACAGGCACGGAGGGTGAGACAGACACGGATGGTGATACAGGCACGGAGGGTGAGACAGACACGGAGGGTGAGACAGACACGGAGGGTGAGACAGGCATGGAGGGTGAGACAGGCACAGAGGTGTGTGAGGGGGGCAGAGAGGATTGTGTAGGTGGAACCGTAACAGACATACCATAATACCAATACTTTCCTGAGCACATATACATACATTCACCTAACACACCCGTGAACATGAAGTGTGCACATGAAGGGACAGGGACAGTAAGCTCCTCCTCCTGCCTGCTGCCAACCACTTTCATCCTGCAACTTTTGGAAGAAACCAATACCATAGGGCAAGTGGGGGTGTGTGTGGCTGTTTGAGGTCTGATCTATGACTTAATTAGAAGAATACACTTGACTCATATGAAATGAGCATAATTACAAAAATAATGGTAACAACATAACATTTGAATATAAAAAAAAATCCAGATATTAAAGCACTGGTGGGGCATGCCCCCCCCCCCAGTTTGATTGAGTGATTGATTGACATATCAAACATGTCTACTGCAGGGCAACACGGCTCCAGACAGATCAAACATGTCTAATGCTTTGGCTTCTTTGTCCTTCACCGCATATACTACCCACCTCACCATCTCTTCTACCAGACCTTTATGTTTCCTGTTTTAGATGGGGGCGACATCTTGTAGTGAACTGTAAAAATGGAGTGTCGACTACATGTCTAAAGATAGTGTGGGCACATTATCTCTTCCTTTGTGGCTATAATAATAATACTGACTGGACCGGTAGATCCAGTTTCAGAATGCATCCTGCCATAAACCCTGCTGGCTGTCTTTACAGAGAATGGCCCCGGGGGTCGCTGAGGGGTCAGACTATTCAACTCATTCAGCTCATTATCATATCTAGCTGCAGCAGTGTGTGTGTGCATGTGTGCGTGCGTGCGTACGTGTGTGTGTGTGTGGACAGCTACACTGCAGGGCTGCGCTGCAAGCTAATGTGTCAACTCCATTCAATTCACAGAGGCCTGGGTTCAATGCCGAGCTCGAAAAACAAATTGAAAATCAATTGTGGGTTTTCAGAACACTGTAGCCCATGAGACATAAAGCGCGGCTGAGAATCATAATATAATTTATAATAATAATAATAATTTAGGACCTGCTCAGAGGTCATCAATCGGCACACATGCGATGCATGCATGCAATTCGTATCTGCGATTAACCCATCCCGTTGTCCTTCCCCCCCAAGGGCAGCCGGGAGCAGACAGGCGTCAACGTGAGCCGCGCCAGGGGACCAATCCAAGTGCTCCTGTCCGTCTTCGTCAAGGACGCCACAGCGTTAGCGATCTGTTGTTGTGCATGTTTTTCCATTGGGTTTATCTTATCGGGGGGGAAACCCTTGCGAGCATGGGGAGAACATGCAAACTCCACACAGAAAGGCCTGGGAGATACCCCACCTGGGTACCTGGCATCATGGAAACCTGGTCCCCAAGCGGGAATCGAACCCTGGACCTTCTTGCTGTGAGGCGACAGTGTTAACCACTACACCACCGTGCCGCATCGCCAGACAGGCTCTCTGCTGGCGAGGAAGCACAGTTTTCTCTGAGCGAGACCTTGCTCTCTGCTGGCGAGGAAGCACAGTTTTCTCTGAGCGAGACCTTGCTCTCTGCTGGCGAGGAAGCACAGTTTTCTCTGAGCGAGACCTTGCTCTCTGCTGGCGAGGAAGCACAGTTTTCTCTGAGCGAGACCTTGCTCTCTGCTGGCGAGGGGACGAGACTGTCCTCTCTTTTTTTTCCTCAACAATATGTTTATTGAACATTTCTTTTTTACAAACCATCAGACAGACATCACAATAACAGTTGGCAAATAAGTGGCAAAACAATAGTGCAATTTAAGTGAATCTAAACAACAAAGAACAGGACTGAGACCAGTGTCAGAAATATTGTGTCTGTTACTAGGCTTGAGTAAATTGTAATAAACCAAAGGAGAATATCAATTATCTTTTTCCATCTTTGACGGTGAATAACACCATGCTAAAATTTACCAGACATGAAAAATTGCCACTGAAATATAGTACAGTACAACATAGCTCTAAATATAGTACAGTGCAATATAACTCTAAATATAGTACATTAATCACAGCATGGGTGTAGTGTGTGCAGAGTGTGTAGTGTGTGTGTGTGTGTGTGTGTGTGTGTGTGTGTGTGTGTGTGTGTGTGTGTGTGTGTGTGTGTGTGTGTGTGTGTGTGTGTGTGTGTGTGTGTGTGTGTGTGTGTGTGTGTGTGTGTGTGTGTGTGTGTGTGTGTGTGTGTGTGTGTGTGTGTGTGTGTGTGTGTGTGTGTGTGTGTGGGCATGCCCCAGTAAATGTGCATGTAGATTGTTTTGGTGTTGTTTGTGTTGTGTACGTCTGTTTACGTCCATGTGTGTGCGTAGTGGCTAAGCAGCGGGCTGTCAGTGTTCTCTGTCCCAGAGCCTGCTTGCTTGGGGGGGGGGGGGGGGCACTGTCTCGGAGCCTGCTTGCTTGGGGGGGGACCACTGTCTCGGAGCCTGCTTGCTTGGGGGGGGGGGCACTGTCTCAGAGCCTGCTTGCTTGGGGGGGACCACTGTCTCGGAGCCTGCTTGCTCGGGGGGGACCATGGTCCCGGAGCCTGCTTGCTTGGGGGGACCACGGTCCTGGAGCCTGCTTGCTTGGGGGGGGACCACTGTCCTGGAGCCTGCTTGCTTGGGGGGGACCACTGTCCTGGAGCCTGCTTGCTTGGGGGGGGACCACTGTCCTGGAGCCTGCTTGCTTGGGGGGGACCACTGTCCTGGAGCCTGCTTGCTTGGGGGGGACCACTGTCCTGAAGCATGCTTGCTTGGGGGGGGACCACTGTCCTGGAGCCTGCTTGCTTGGGGGGGGGACCACTGTCTCAGAGCCTGCTTGCTTGGGGGGGGACCACTGTCCCGGAGCCTGCTTGCTTGGGGGGGACCATGGTCCCGGCTTTGTGGCTGCAGAATCTTTTGCCAGACTGCATGAGCCGAAACAGTTTGTGGTTGGGATGGCTGGGGTCCTTCATAATCCTGCGGGGCTTTGCTGACACACCGTCTGTTGTCTCTATCCTGGACGGAGGGCAGCTCAACATGTTCCGGGCTGTTCGCACGACCCTCCGCGGCGCTTTGCGGTTGAGGGCAGAGCCACCCCTATACCAGGCGGTGATACACCCAGGATACTGAGGTGGAAGAGGCAGATAATCGGGGTGGACAAAGCAACAATGAGACGTCCTGAATGAGACGTCCTGAATGAGACGTCCTGAATGAGACGTCCTGAATGAGACTTCCTGAATGAGACGTCCTGAATGAGACGTCCTGAATGAGACATCCTGAATGAGACGTCCTGAATGAGACTTCCTGAATGACACGTCCTGAATGAGACTTCCTGAATGAGACTTCCTGAATGAGACGTCCTGAATGAGACTTCCTGAATGAGACTTCCTGAATGACACGTCCTGAATGACACGTCCTGAACGAGACGTCCTGAATGACACGTCCTGAATGAGACCTGCTGTTGAATGGCTGAACCTTAAACCTATTCTTCTGACTTGACTATGAATATTCATCACCACCAAAGTCCACACATTCATCCTCCAGTATGGCCATGTCTGGTGGGCCTGGGGAGGAGGAGGATAGCTCTGATTCTGATGGGCAGCCGTGACTGTTGCTGCCTCTGGCTGTATAAGTGATGCACTACAGACCCAATCGCTTCTCCCAAATACCACTCAGTGCCGGGGAATTACTAGTGATAAAACAGTACTCTCTCTCTTTCTTTATCTCTCTCCCCCCTCTCTCTCTCAATCCCTCTCATCTCTCCTTCTCTCTCCCTCTCCCTCCCTCTATATCTGATTCTCTCATCTCTCCTTTTCTCTCTCTCTCTCTTTCTCTCTCTCCTTCTCTCTCTCTTTCTCTCATCTCTCCTTCTCCCTCTCACATCTCCCTCTCTCTCCCTCTATATCTGATTCTCTCATCTCTCCTTTTCTCTCTGTCTCTCTGTCTCTCTATCTGTCTCTCCCTCTCTCTCCCATCTCTCTCTGTCTCTCTCTGCTACCTTACATGACCCATTATGTCAGTGGTGGTGAGACATGACACATGAGGTCATGACACATGAGGTCATGACACATGAGGTCATGACACATGCTCAGTGAGGACCTCGGTGGTGGTGGTGAGGTCATGACACATGCTCAGTGAGGACCTCAGTGGTGGTGAGGTCATGACACATGCTCAGTGAGGACCTCGTGGTGGTGAGGTCATGACACATGCTCAGTGAGGACCTCGTGGTGGTGAGGTCATGACACATGCTCAGTGAGGACCTCGTGGTGGTGAGGTCATGACACATGCTCAGTGAGGACCTTGTGGTGGTGAGGTCATGACACATGCTCAGTGAGGACCTCGTGGTGGTGAGGTCATGACACATGAGGTCATGACACATGCCCAGTGTTGGAGCCATATTGACCCAATTTGAGTTTGATGGGAAACATGTAACAAAAATATATATTTTGATTTATGGATTATATTAATAATTGATATGAAATCGTACTTACCTGTATGATTTAAATTAATCTTGAAATAGATATTACCTGGACACAGTGCATGTGAGCGGATCGGAGCGTGAGCGGCGCGGGGCGCGGAGCGGCCGGTTTTGACGTGAGCGAGGAGTGGGTTTTAAAATGAGTCGGCGCGACGTCCGGAGCGAGAGTTCTCCTCCGCTCCAATCCACTCCGGGCCGCTCACAGTGGTTTAACACTGATGTAATATATACATGCAGTACAATGCCAAAGCAACAGATGGCGATGTACAAACATGAAGGCCATTTTCAACCAATGAGAAGGGTGAACCTGTGATAGGCTGTTCGTTCAGGCTTTGTCACTGTAGAGACGCCCACACTCACTCCAGTTAGAAAAAGTATATCGACGCCATTGTTGTTGACGTTAGCTTACATGCTAACGTTAATGGCAGCGACCATAGCATTGTGGCTCGGCTAGCCTATCATCGCTTAATAGAGATAGTGAATGGATAAACAACGTTATTTAACATTGCAGAATGGCTACAATTACAATGCGGCTCAATACAAACAATTGTTAAGGGGCCCAGGGGGTGTAGACTGTTGTAGTTTGAGCTCATTTACACCATGCTCCAAAAAAAGAAGAAAAAAAACTGCCGAGCGATCTGGCGCGGGGAGCGGGGAGCGCTCGATTCAAGGTGAGCGGGGAGCGAGCGGAGAGCGACTTGGGGGCGGGGTCAACATGAGTGATTAGCGGAGCGGACCAAGCTTTAAAGAGCGAAGAGCGGATTTCTCGGCCGCGCCGATCCGCTCACGTGGTCTGCCTGGACACTTATCTGTTGATGACTGTGGGGGCGTGGCATAGATTCACTCATAGATGCACCCCCCCCCCCCCTTTGGGAGTCTTCAAATCAGTGAATGAACTTTTTGACAGCTGAGTTAGACAGCGGCGTTTGGTGTGCAATAGTTTTTCGACCGCATCAAGCCAGACCAATTATATCGTTTACTCTGTCAAGATCCTGTTCGATATTATTTTATTTAGTATCGAAAAGTCAACTGGAGTTTATGTTTAATAAATGTACAATCTTCTACATCCTCTCTGAGTGCTTTAATTATGATGAATGCGCGTCGGCCAACTCTGCAACTAACTCCAGTGGCTAAATGGAAATTTGTGAAGGATTAGCCACTTCACCCAGTGAGGACCTCGGTGGTGCTGTCTCTCATCCCTCCCACTGCTGTCCTCTCCTGGCATCAAGCCCCTTGTACCACACGGGTGATTTACACATCACACCATCCCATAATGAGAACACATTACGCACCAAATTACTTTGACCTATTGTGTTTTTAGATAGGAACAGGTGTGTGTGAGAGAGATGAGAGAGAGAGATGAGAGAGACACTGTAACACTGTAACAATGACAATAAAGATCATTCTATTATATTCTATTCTATGAGAGAGGGAGAGGTAGAGAGGGAGAGAGATGAGAGAGATGAGAGATATGAGAGAGGGAGAGAGAGAGATGAGAGAGATGAGAGAGAGACAGATGAGAGAGGGAGAGGTAGAGAGGGAGAGAGATGAGAGAGATGAGAGAGAGACAGATGAGAGAGGGAGAGGTAGAGATGAGAGAGAGATGAGAGAGGGAGAGAGAGAGGGAGAGAGAGACAGATGAGAGAGGGAGAGGTAGAGAGGGAGAGAGATGAGAGATATGAGAGAGGGAGAGAGAGAGAGAGAGAGAAACGAACCAACTGCAATAATAGCAATCAGTCAGACACCTTGCATTCAATCATTCTGTTGCTGTCGGGGTCAATTACATTCTAGTTCAATCAAATTAATTGACATCCATTCTTCATATGAAAAATTACTCATTATTTAAAATGTTATATATATATACAATTGAATATTTTCTTTCATTATAATTATTATAATTATTTTTTTTATTGATCTTTTTCCCCCTCCTTTTTCCTCCGATTTTCTCCCATCCCAATGTTTAGTCGTTATGCCAATTCCCAATCCCCTTCCTGGTCGCTGCGCACTTACCCCCCACAGTCGGTCTGGGAGAGTGGAGGCTATCACGTGCTTCCTCCGACACACGTCTAGCCAATCAACCGCTTCTTTTCACCTGGCAGCGCGGACTCTCACTGAGAGGGTGTAACGTGTGGAAGGATCACACTACCCCCCTTAGATCCTATCCGCGCTGAGCAGTCGCCCCGACCGAACTGTAGGAGTCGCTGTTTACAACGACCCGGACCCACCCCGCCAGCTTTCCCACCCTCTAATACTGCCAATTGTATTAGTGTGAACGGCCAGCCAAGTTGGTGACAACGCCGGGAGCTGGATTTCGAACAGGCGAATCCAGCGTCTCCGGCGTTGGTGACGAACGCAATCTCCGCTACGCCACCTGACCGCCCTCATTATAATTATTATTATACATTTTTTCTTTTTACTTTCCTAATGATGAATAGTTTAATCAAAACACAACATTGCACAGAGCCCTTGTGGGTGACCTGTCTATTTATTTTCTGGATGTAATGGTCTCTAAAACCCTTGTTTTGATGTACTACCACACCTAGCGGTGCACGGAGGAGTAGAGAGAGACGGTTATCTATAAACCCTCTCCAAGATGAAGACATCCTCAGCTCTTTAGCCTCTAGTTTCATCAATATTTGATACCATCTGCAGCAGCAAACTCTGTCCTTGTGCAGCATGGAGGCTGACATCGTCCTTTCTCCTCGTCCTAAACACTGATGTCGTTAGAAAAGGCTTCCAGGAGCCTATCAGGAGCACTGCTGTCGTTTGAAAAGGCTTCCAGGAGCCTATCAGGAGCACTGCTGTCGTTTGAAAAGGCTTCCAGGAGCCTATCAGGAGCACTGCTGTCGTTAGAAAAGACTTCCAGGAGCCTATCAGGAGCACTGCTGTCGTTTGAAAAGGCTTCCAGGAGCCTATCAGGAGCACTGCTGTCGTTTGAAAAGGCTTCCAGGAGCCTATCAGGAGCACTGCTGTCGTTTGAAAAGGCTTCCAGGAGCCTATCAGGAGCACTGCTGTCGTTTGAAAAGGCTTCCAGGAGCCTATCAGGAGCACTGCTGTCGTTTGAAAAGGCTTCCAGGAGCCTATCAGGAGCACTGCTGTCGTTTGAAAAGGCTTCCAGGAGCCTATCAGGAGCACTGCTGTCGTTTGAAAAGGCTTCCAGGAGCCTATCAGGAGCACTGCTGTCGTTTGAAAAGGCTTCCAGGAGCCTATCAGGAGCACTGCTGTCGTTAGAAAAGGCTTACCCAGGCAGTACATTCAACTTCACTAAAATCCTATCATTTCAAGTAGGGCTGTCAGAATGAATTTCCATATTTGAATTGCATTAAAATGAGGGAAAAAAACTAAAATATTATTGATATGAGGTTAACTGAATAAGCATCATTGGTGATTTTGGAAAGATGTGCCTGTAAATACAAGCCAATAAACGAAGCACAGCCCCATGCCTGATGATAGTGTCCTATTGGTACATCCCATAATAGCAAATGCAACACACAATGAACGTCTTAATTGTATGCATTTTATGCCCGCTTTGATGTGGTAATGATATGTCTGCGAGAGCAGGATGGTAGATGACTCACGGGCAGATTACACGGTTAGAGATCACGGAACAGACAGGACTGCGTTGGATGAAGGACAGAGGCTCAGACCAGTCTTCCAGAACTAGAAGTATAGACGCAACAGCTCTATGAGTAGGATGAACGACGCATCAATGGAGGGCAGGGGTGGAGCGGTAGAGGGAGAGAAGCTCCAGATCTGCAGAAAGTAACATCAGTAAAAGGCCTCAGAATACATCAGGAAGTAAGAAGTGCTTGGTAGAGGGAGTGCAGGTTGGCCGTATTGATCAGCATACTTCTTGAGAAGTTAATTGAGTCAGTCGGTTGAAGTCCAGCGAAAGATAGAAAACCACAGTTCACAGGATATCAGTAACCCTGTCACTGAGGAGGAGGGGGAGAGCGCTTTAGGAGGGGATGTAGATGGTACTGAGGCCAGAGAGAAGAGCTGTAGGAGGATGTAGATCAAGTTCAAGTTTCTTTAATAGTTGTCATACAGAAGTACAGAATACTTTTATACAAAATGCTTCTTACTGTTACGCTCCAGAGACTGTGCTAGACAAGATAAGTATCAAATAACATAGTATAGCATGTAAATTAGAAGTAGAAAATGAGGTCACAGTGTTCAGTATAGACATATGTACAATGTTCGATGCAGAATAGACGTAACTGAGTTACCATATAATATACAATATACTATGCAGTGTACTAATATACAATACTATATAGTGCAAAGCAGAAATGGGATGAGGTACAATTTAGGTACAATTTACAGTAAGGTGTACGAGTTGTAGTGCAAATCCTTTATCAATAAATATAAAGTGTGGGGAGTGGGTGCTGCAGTGTGTTTGTTTAAAGTGAGTGTGTGCGTGTGGATGTGTGTGCTATGTGCGTTTGATGGTTGTTGTGTAGTGTTCATTGTTCGTTGAGCAGTCTGATGGCCTGGGGATAGAAGCTTCTTCTGAGTCTTTCTGTGCTCGCCTTGAGACTCCGGTATCGCTTGCCTGACCGCAGCAGTTCAAAGAGGCAGTTGTTCGGGTGGCTGGAGTCCTTAATTCTCTTAGCCTTGCCCCTGCACCGCTTGTTGTAAATGTTCTGGAGGGTGGGGAGCCCCCCTCCAATTGTGCGTTCGGCTGAACGTGTCACTCTTTGTAGTCTGCTTCGGTCTTGTGCAGTGCTATTCCCAAACCAGGAGGTGATGTTGCCAGTCAGGATGCTCTCTATTGTACATGAGTAGAAGTTCTTAAGGATCTTCTGACTGACTTGGAACTTCCTTAGGCGCCTGAGGAAGTAGAGGCGTTGTCGTGCCTTCTTCACAACACTGTCAATGTGTGTGGTCCATGTCAAGTCCTCGGATATGTGGGCTCCAAGGTACTTAAAGCTGTTCACTCTCTCAACCGGTGCCCCGTCGATGCTGAGGGGGCTGTAGTCCTTGACCCCCGACCTCCTGAAGTCCACAATCATCTCCTTTGTTTTGCTGACGTTCAGGGAGAGGCTGTTTTCCTGGCACCATCCCGCCAGGACCTTGACCTCTTCCAGGTAGGCCCTAGATGGTACTGAGGCCAGAGAGAAGAGCTGTAGGAGGATGTAGATGGTACTGAGGCGAGAGAGAAGAGCTGTAGGAGGATGTAGATGGTACTGAGGCCAGAGAGAAGAGCTGTAGGAGGGGATGTAGATGGTACTGAGGCCAGAGAGAAGAGCTGTAGGAGGATGTAGATGGTACTGAGGCCAGAGAGAAGAGCTGTAGGAGGATGTAGATGGTACTGAGGCCAGAGAGAAGAGCTGTAGGAGGGGATGTAGATGGTACTGAGGCCAGAGAGAAGAGCTGTAGGAGGGGATGTAGATGGTACTGAGGCCAGAGAGAAGAGCTGTAGGAGGATGTAGATGGTACTGAGGCCAGAGAGAAGAGCTGTAGGAGGATGTAGATGGTACTGAGGCCAGAGAGAAGAGCTGTAGGAGGATGTAGATGGTACTGAGGCCAGAGAGAAGAGCTGTAGGAGGATGTAGATGGTACTGAGGCCAGAGAGAAGAGCTGTAGGAGGATGTGGATGGTACTGAGGTCAGAGAGAAGAGCTGTAGGAGGATGTAGATGGTACTGAGGCCAGCCAATTGACAGCCCTAGTTTGGAATGACTGTAGACTCAACCACATACAAATAATAAAAAAAAAATGGGATAAGCGTGTAATTTAATGGTTGAGACTACACAATCCTGCGTTATTTCTAAACCTAGCCGCATTTCTGGCAGACGCTCTCTGATTGGCACTGACTAACGCTCTCTGATTGGCCACTGACGCGTTTGCCCAATCGCGTGACGAGCTGTGTCTTTGCCCATTTCCACGTCAAACAGCCTGCAAACTACCTGGCGTTCTATCGCCATGCTCTAAGACAAACTCTAACCTTAACCAACTTCGAAAGAGTGCCTAAGCTTAACCAGTGTAGAAACAGGCGTCGGCCAATCAGAGAGCGTCTTGCCAGAAATGCGGCTAGGTTTAGAAATAACGCCACAATCCTCCTTGCCAGCATAGACTCAAACTATTAAATTCAAACTATTAAAAACATGTTTATTTCACCTGATTGTACAGGCTTGCGTCCACACAGTCCTCATTCCTCAACGCTTAAGAATGCACCTGTAACAGAACGATGAGCTTGCACTAGCAGAAGCTACCCTAACCGAACGACGAGCTTGCACTAGCAGAAGCTACCCTAACCGAACGACGAGCTTGCACTAACAGAAGCTACCCTAACCGAACCACGAGCTTGCACTAACAGAAGCTACCCTAAGAGAACGACGAGCTTGCACTAACAGAAGCTCCCCTAACAGAACGAGCCCGGTCCAGGTCCAGCAGCCTCAGAGCCAGCCAAAAAATGTACGGACTAAAAAAAAAAAAAAACGCAAAAAAACGAACAAACAAAAACGAAAACGAACAAAAAAAGAATGCAAAAAAAGAACACAAAAAACGAATGAACTAAAACGAAAATGCAAAAAAACTAACGCAAAAAAAACGAAAACGAACGCAAAAAAAAGAACACAAAGAAACGAACGAAAAAAAATAACGCAAAAAAATTAACGAACTAAAACGAACGAACTAAAACAAAAACGCAAAAAAACGAACAAACTAAAACAAAAACGCAAAAAGAAAAAACGCAAAAAAATTTACGAACTCAAACGAAAACACAAAAAAACTAACAAACTAAAACGAAAACGCAAAAAAACGAACGCAAAAAACGAACAAAAAAAAAACACAAAAAGATTTACGGACAAAAAAAAAAAAAACGCAAACGCAAAAAAACCAACGAACTAAAACGAACAAAAAAAGAACACAAAAACACAAAAAAACGAACAAAAAAAAAGAACGCAAAAAAAAGAAAGAACTAAACCCACTAACAGAAGCTGCACTAACCGAACGATGAGCTTGCACTAGCAGAAGCTACCCTAAGAGAACGACGAGCTTGCACTAACAGAAGCTACCCTAAGAGAACGACGAGCTTGCACTAACAGAAGCTACCCTAACCGAACAACGAGCTTGCACTAGCAGAAGCTACCCTAAGAGAACGACGAGCTTGCACTAGTAGAAGCTACCCTAACCGAACGACGAGCTTGCACTAACAGAAGCTACCCTAAGAGAACGACGAGCTTGCACTAACAGAAGCGACCCTAACAGAACGACGAGCTTGCACTAACAGAAGCTCCCCTAACAGAACGACGAGCTTGCACTAACAGAAGCTACCCTAACAGAACGACGAGCTTGCACTAACAGAAGCGACCCTAACAGAACGACGAGCTTGCACTAACAGAAGCGACCCTAACAGAACGACGAGCTTGCACTAACAGAAGCGACCCTAACAGAACGACGAGCTTGCACTAACAGAAGCTCCCCTAACCGAACGACGAGCTTGCACTAGTAGAAGCTCCCCTAACCGAACGACGAGCTTGCACTAACAGAAGCTACCCTAACCGAACGACGAGCTTGCACTAGCAGAAGCTCCCCTAAGAGAACGACGAGCTTGCACTAACGGAAGCTACCCTAAGAGAACGACGAGCTTGCACTAGCAGAAGCTCCCCTAAGAGAACGACGAGCTTGCACTAACGGAAGCTACCCTAAGAGAACGACGAGCTTGCACTAGCAGAAGCTACCCTAAGGGCTCGCGTCCACCTGCCTCATATTTATGACCGCACGCGTCTTTTTTCAATGTATCCCAATGGGGAGAGAGCGCATGCGGCCGCCTATAGTAAGTGCGCTGCAGTCGGCTTCTTTTTTCAGCTTTTTTGTGCGGCCGAAAGTTGAAACTTTTTAAACTTTTCAGAGCGATGCGCTGGGCTCATTTTCAGACAACCAATCACAGCCATTCATATCTACCACTCTGTTTGTAACCTGACACCGGAGCTGCCTGCCTGTCTAATAAAATAAATAAAAAGTAAAGGGCGAACTGTGGTGTCAGGCAATAACTATATATATAATTAATATACAATAAAGTTATTAAAATATGCTATAATATGTGCAAAACCGCGGCATGAAAAAACGATAAAAGGATGGCTGTAGATTTCTTTCTGTCATCTACAAGATGCGCTTCATGCCAGCGCTGCCGGCGCACTAGCCAGGTGGACGCGGGCCCTAAGAGAACGACGAGCTTGCACTAACAGAAGCTACCCTAAGCACCTAAGTTATGCATTCGTATGAGTCATGACCCTGCAGTGTGCACCGTACAGTGTATCCAGGATGGCTGAAATAGACATAGATTTAGGACCGGCAGTATTTCACTGTGCAAATTGGATTTGGAGAGTCTTTAAAGAAACAAACAAACAAAGATTTACAGAAATAAAAGCATGGCGAGCGTGGCTTCACGTCGCACTAGATCTCATTGGAACGCATTTATTTTTAAAGAAAGATTTAAACAGGGCAGATTATTTTTTCACTTGCCCTTAATACTTCCCTGGCCAGGGTGAGAGAGAGGAGAGAGAGAGAGAGAGAGAGAGAGAGAGAGAGAGAGAGAGAGAGAGAGAGAGAGAGAGAGAGAGAGAGAGAGAGAGAGAGAGAGAGAGAGAGAGAGAGACTGCTCTCTCTGTGTGTGTCTCTCTCTCTCTCCGCTCTCTCTTCTCTCTCTCTCTCTCTCTCTCTCTCTCTCCTCCCTCCCTCTCTCTCTCTCTCTCTCTCTCTCTCTCTCTCTCTCTCT
>NC_140170.1:172169411-172316743 GCF_963971535.1 Notolepis coatsorum | reverse complement strand
CCCCTCCCCGCAGCCTGAGAGAAGCTGCAGTGCTCTTCTCCCCATGCATTTCAAATTAACCCTGATATATAATTCCTACATCTGTGGGACCTGACATTTTGACATTCTGGTGAATATGAGATTGATTTCATCTGATTGAATAGTAAGCATTGAAATGTAACACTGCCAGGTTAACGCTTTCACTGCCACACGACAGAAGGTTAACCCTTTACTATCACACACCGACGGTCGCCGGTTAACCTGCTGTCGTGTGGCAGTGAAAGGGTTAACCCTCTGTGTATTGTCGCAGTGAAAGGGTTAACCGTTTTGGTAGTGCGACAGTGAAATGGGTAAAGGGGAATGTCACCCGGTTAAGACGTGTTTACGGTTCATATTTGGGAACATGTACCACTCTCTCTACATCTGAAATAGAACCCCTTAGACGTGTGAATTTCAAGTCAAGTCAAGTCAAGAGTTTTATTTGTCACGGCATACAAGCATACAGTGAAATGCGGGGGGTCATGCCCGCAGCGATTGTGCAATAATATAAGTAATAAGAATAGGATGAGAATAAGACATTTGTGCAATAATACAAGTAATAAGAATAAGACATAAGAGGTATAATGTACATAAGTTTACAAAAAGCATGGTAAGACATGTTAACGTCCTGCTATAGTGCAATACACTGTTAGCTACGGATGAGGCACTGGGTCTTATGTACACTACTATACACTGCTATACTATACAATCTACAGTTGAATTATGTGTCCTTATGCTAGCTTGCTATATCCATCTGTTTACTATACAAGAACCACTCCCATTATTATTATTATTATTATTATTATTATTATTTTTTTTTAAGGTGACCTTTTCATTGTGTAAAGTGACTGTTGAGTGTAGGCGTGTGCAGTATCTGTGTGTGTGTGTGTTCATGCTAAAGTGACTGCTAGTGTGTGAGTGTGTACAGTGTGTGTGTTGTGTGTGTGCTCATGTGTGCTTGTGTGTGGAGAGTTCAGTGTTCAAGACTCTGATGGCCTGGGGGAAGAAGCTGAGCCGAAGTCTCTCTGTCCTAGTTGCTGGTGTTCGCAGGCGTTTGCCTGACCGCAGCAGCTTGAACAGGCTGTTGTTGGGGTGGTGAGGGTCTTTCATTATTCTGCAGGCTCTGGATTTGCACCTCTTGTTATATAAGACCTGCAGGGGTGGTAGTGCAATACCCGTAGTACGCTCAGCTGAGCGCACCACTCTCTCTAGGGCC
Source organism: Notolepis coatsorum (assembly GCF_963971535.1). NCBI lineage: Eukaryota > Metazoa > Chordata > Actinopteri > Aulopiformes > Paralepididae > Notolepis > Notolepis coatsorum. The sequence goes on along the minus strand of NC_140170.1, from coordinate 172,315,509 downwards.
TTCTTGTCCTGTGCCGTGCTGTTTCCATACCAGGCAGTGATGTTTCCAGTCAAGATGCTCTCTACAGCTCCGGAGTAGAAGGACTGGAGTATCTTCCCCGATACTCTGAACTTCCTTAACTGTCTCAGGTGGTAGAGGCGCTGCTTCGCCTTCTTTACGACTGAGTCTATGTGTGTTGTCCATGTCAGGTCATCTGACATGTGGACCCCCAGGTACTTGAAGCTGCTCACTCTGTCCACGGTAGCCCCGTTTATGCTCAGTGGTGTGTGTGTCCCTTGCTGTGTTCTCCTAAAATCCACAATCAGCTCCTTGGTTTTACCAATGTTCAGGAGCAGGCTGACACCAGCGTTCCAGTACCTCAACCTCCTCCCGGTAGGCCTTCTCGTCGTTGTCAGAGATCAGCCCCACCACCACTGTGTCGTCCGCAAACCTCACTATGGAGTTGGAGCTGAACTTGGCCACACAGTCATGTGTGTATAGTGAGTACAGCAGGGGGCTCAGAACACAGCCCTGGGGGGACCCGAGACTCAGGGTGATGGTGTTGGAGGTCTGACCCCCCACCCTGACCGCCTGGGGCAATTTCACTCAGAAAGTCCAGTATCCAGGCGCTCAGAGCGGAGCTCCGACCCAGCTCGATCAGCTTGTCAACCAGTCTGGTGGGGACTATGGTGTTGAACGCTGAGCTATACTCAATGAACAACAGTCTCACATAGCCCCCCTTCTGGCAGTCTAGGTGAGAGTTCCTAAAATATGTGTAATTTCCTGGTTTAATTTCAATCTGGGTTTGATGCCCTTTTCACAGCAGTCATTTTGACTTGTCATACATGGGTAAACATAATATTCTAGGGCTGAGTATCTGTTAGGACAGGTAGGCTCAAATGAACAACACGGGAGACAGGACAATGTTCAACCCGGCTGTAGGGCATTTAATATTATGTTGAAAAAAGTGGAAAACCCCAGTGTGTCTTGAGCCTGGTGGGCGGATGACCATGACCGGTAAAGAGCACAGGAGTGGAGCTGTGAAGACACAGAGGGAGAAAAACTAAATAAGTCTTCACAGTAAAACGAAGTCAGGCACACGATAACACGATAATGAGGCGTCAAAAATCACAGGAAGGGTGGATACACGGGAACACAACAGGAAGAGGATTAACACAGAAAAGACGCAAACACATTATCACAAGAAGAAATGTCAAAGATACTTGCCAGGCCATCTTAAATGAAGATGTGACGCTGATGCATGGGAGATCCAGGTGTCTTGTAGGGTGGTGTGGTGATTAGCAGACAGGTGCGGAGTCTCCATCCATCAGCGTGATGATTTTCACCTGTGCAGATTGCGCGCTCATAGAGCGCACGGCGAAGTGCAGGGAGTGTATGGGACAGACACGGAGGGTGAGACAGGCACGGAGGGTGAGACAGACACAGAGGGTGAGACAGACACGGAGGGTGAGACAGACACGGAGGGTGAGACAGGCATGTATGGTGAGACAGGCACGGAGGGTGAGACAGGCACAGAGGGTGAGACAGACACGGAGGGTGAGACAGACACGGAGGGTGAGACAGACACGGAGGGTGAGACAGGCACGGAGGGTGAGACAGACACGGAGGGTGAGACAGACACGGAGGGTGAGACAGGCACAGAGGGTGAGACAGACACGGAGGGTGAGACAGACACGGAGGGTGAGACAGACACGGAGGGTGAGACAGACACGGAGGGTGAGACAGGCACGGAGGGTGAGACAGACACGGAGGGTGAGACAGACACGGAGGTGTGTGAGTGTGACAGTGGCAGAGAGGATTGTGGAGGTGACACCGTAACAGTATCCACATTGCTCACCCGATTCAAGGTCCCATTTCTTTTTAGGCTAATTCAATTTGATATGGATTCAATTAGACTTAATGTCATGGTATCAGGCGGCCAGCACCAAAAAGCTTAAAAGCTGTCATTTGATTAACTGAATTGCTGCACTAGTTCAGCAAAAGGCAACTCAGCGCAAACTAAAGACATCTGTGGGAGGGGAGGCACACTAGAAATAACGTTTAGCGAAGATCGCCTCACATCCACTGAAAAAAGCAGAGATTAAAAGATTGATCTTCCATAACTGTGAGGGAGAGACAGCAGTGGAGAGAGTGAAAGTTATCGTCACATGTCTTATGGTGAATAAAACATTACTGACATTACAGTAAAGGTAGAATGTGGAATCCCAAGGCAAAAGAGCCCCATTTGGTACTGCACTTTGTTTCCTTTTTTTGTTTGGGTTGGACTTTAGTAACTTATTATACTGTGAATTTCTCCAGGCCTCTCTTGGTAGAGCCTGAGGCGTGGCCAGCAGTAGCAACCCCTGCCCCCTATCTATTCCCCCCCCCCCTATTTGTTATTTTTAATAAGTGTATTATATTATATTGTGCTTCTATTCTAATTTAGTTTATATTCCATTTTATTTTATTCCACCTTTTTATTTTATTATATGGGGCAACAGTCGCTCAGGAGGTAGAGCAGTCGTCTGGTAACCCAGAGGTTTCCGGTTTGATTCCCGCTCCTCCCGGGCAGCGTGTCGAAGTGTCCTTGAGCAAGACACTTAATCCCTAATTGCTCCCGATGAGCAGGTTGGCACCTTGCATGGTCGCCTCCGCCATCGGTGTGTGAATGTGTGAGTGAATGGTTCAAATGTGAGGAGCAAATTGTAAAGTGCTTTGGATAAAAGCTCTATATACCAGCGGCACGGTGGTGTAGTGGTTAACACTGTCGCCTCACAGCAAGAAGGTCCAGGGTTCGATTCCCGCTTGGGGACCAGGTTTCCATGATGCCAGGTACCCAGGTGGGGTATCTCCCAGGCCTTTCTGTGTGGAGTTTGCATGTTCTCCCCCGTGCTCGCAAGGGTTTCCCCCCCGATAAGATAAACCCAATGGAAAAACATGCACAACAACAGATCGTCCTTGACGAAGACGGACAGGAGCACTTGGATTGGTCCCCGGGGCGCGGCTCACGTTGACGCCCTATCTGCTCCCGGCTGCCCATGGGGGGAAGGACGACGGGATGGGTTAGGCGCAGAGACTCAATCGCATCGGCGACTGAGAAAAAGACCATGTGTGTGTGTGTATCCCGGTGTGTGTGTGCCGCTCCAATTGCATGTCCAGTTCGTTGCATGCCGAATAAAGACCCCCTAAAGAGGTCCTGCATTATTATTATTACCATAAATGCACCATTTGCCTTAATGGGGGCTTGGTTGTTTTGTTTTTAGCTTGAGCCCCCCTAACAAGACCCTAACAAGGGTCTGGTGATGCCACTCTACTCATCTACTGTATGTCTATGACAAGTCAATGACATACTGTACTGGAAGGTCTGTAGAGCGCTTGCATGTGTATGTGTGCGCATGTGTAAATGTGTGTCGTGTGTGTGTGTTTGTGTGTGTGTGTCATTGTGGATTGTGTGTGTGTGTGTGTGCGTGTGTGTGTCATTGTGGATTGTGTGTGTGTGTGTGTGTGTGTGTGTGTGTGCGTGCGTGTCTCTCTCTCTCTCTCTCTCTCTCTCTCTCTCTCTCTCTCTCTCTCTCTCTCTCTCTCTCTCTCTCTCTCATTCACTCATTCACTCACTCACACACACTCTCTTTCTCACTAACCAGACAAGGAAGATAATCACTCTGCCACAACAATGTGTCTGTGTTAAATATGTCTGCATTGAATGTGTTGAATGTGTTGAATGTGTTAAATATGACTGCATTGAATGTGTTGAATGTGTTGAATGTGTCTGTGTTGAATGTGTTGAATGTAGGGATGATCCGATCACGTGATCGGAATTGGGGCTGATCGCGTGATTTTCAGAAGGTCGGGATCGGGAATTTTATTTTTTTAATCGGGGTGACATGACATTTTTATTTTTTATTTTATTCAACAAACATGACCATGTTCACGTCTTAAACTCATACTGAGGCCTTAGTTTTGGTTTTAAATTACATATCATCATTCATTTATTTATTGTCACACAGAGCAGAAGAATTTGCCAAAACACACGCATTTCCAGACCTCACAACGCGTCGCTCCCGCAAGTAAACACAGGCAGGCTATGTCCACCTGATGATTCGGAGCAGCTGGACAAAATGTCAGAAGTTTGGAAGCATTTTAAAATTGAAACCGAAGCCAGTCCAATAGCCAGTTGTAATGTTTGCAAGACGGACATTCCGCGTGCGTTCAACACGACCAAAACGTCACGTTATGTGACTAGAGCGAGCAAAGGAATGGGGGACTCTGCACTGGTGCATTGCAATGCCTCGCTTGAATGAAGAACGTTCACCTGGATAACGTCAACATTCGTTTTGTGAGGATTATTCGTCTGCGTTTCAGACCATAATGTGCAAATAGATTGAAACTTTGAATATTTCTCGTATGGTGAATGAAATGTGAGCCGCCGCGCTCGACTGGGGCTATTGAGGCATGTTCAGGCAACAGAGGGGCTTGTCTCGCTTCGCCAGTTTCTGACAGAAATGCGTCAAATTGGTTACTAATGTGAAAGATCGGATCGGGAAAGATCGATATCGGCAGATACTCAAAATCACATCGGGATCGGATCGGGAGCAAAAAATGCGATCGGGACATCCCTAGTTGAATGTGTTGAATGTGTTGAATGTGTTGAATGTGTTGAATGTGTTGAATGTGTTGAATGTGTTGAATCTGTTGAATCTGTTGAATGTGTTGAATGTGTTGAATGTGTTGAATCTGTTGAATGTGTTGAATGTGTTGAATGTGTTGAATGTGTTGAATATGTTGAATGTGTTGAATGTGTTGAATGTGTTGAATGTGTTGAATGTGTTGAATGTGTTGAATGTGTTGAATGTGTTGAATTTGAATGTGTTGAATGTGTTGAATATGTTGAATCTGTTGAATGTGTTGAATGTGTTGAATGTGTTGAATTTGAATGTGTTGAATGTGTTGAATGTGTTGAATGTGTTGAATATGTTGAATGTGTTGAATGTGTTGAATGTGTCTGTGTTGAATGTGTTGAATGTGTTGAATGTGTTGAATGTGTTGAATGTGTTGAATGTGTTGAATGTGTTGAATGTGTCTGTGTTGAATGTGTTTATTTACTATTATGAATAACAGCTCAGGGCTCGAAATTGCGACCAAATTGTGCGACCTCAAAATATAATTGGGAGCATTCGTGCGAGTGCAAATAATTGTTCTGGTGCGACCCCCCCCTCCTCTTGTTAACGCACACACACACTGCTCGCAGTGCCCTCGTTGCATCTCCTCCTCACAGGCCCGTCTCATTCGCACCGGAGATAGCAAGCGTGCAGCTCCTCTTTTAACATCACTGAAGCATTAAACAATGGCCCAGGAAACTATTCACTTTAGTTTAATACACGAGGCGTTGTCTAACGTTATCTAGCTGGCTAGCTACTGATAGCTCATAACATCATTGGCGTTCGTTTTTGCAGCTGTGGCTAACGTTAGCTAGCTGTTGTGCTCACGGAGGAGACAAAACTGGGAACGAGGTTACAATGGAGTGGAGCTAACTAACTGTACAAATCGATGTGATTGGCTGAGACTGTATTTTGTACGGTTGGCTGCCTGGCTGTAGCCAGCTAGCAGCTAACATCAACTCAACGTGAACACTCTGTTGACACTCAGCTAGTTTGCCGACAGCAATGTAACAAACAATATGGTCCGTGCGGAACCAATATCCCCAACACATAGTTCCGTGTGTGAATTATGTTGAGCCACCACAAAAGATGAATCCAAAGTTTAATCCAGTAAGAATAGTACTAGGCTACCGTAATTCCTCTAATAGTAACCGGGTCTCAAATACAAGCCGGGTCTCTATTAATGGCCGGGTGCGCTCTTGAGCTAAGCAATTATAAGCCGGCCTCCTAATACAAGCCGGGTTACTAATATACTGAGCTGCATACTGAGCTAGTTACTTGATTTCACTTTGAAAACGTTGAAATGACCAGTGACCACCTGTAATTGCACTGTTTACTATTTCATACAGTACTTGGTTTCAATAAATGAACCCAGTACATTTTACTGGGTTCAAACTGACACAAAATGTTGATTTATTCATTATGATCCGTTTGAAATTGTTTGAAAAAATTTGAAATATAGGCCTCCCTCTTGTACAGGCCTCCTCCTAATACAAGCCTGGTACCCGCTACAGTTGAAACAAATACAAGCCGGGGTTACTATTAGAGGAATTACGGTATATAACATACATCTTTGCAAGTAGATTACATTAGCAAAATGCCCTTTTGCCTACATATTCATAATCATGAAAGTTTATTTGGAAGTATTTTATATTCTTTAGCCTACTTAGTTTGAAAGTGGTCAGACAGTTCCCTCTGTGTGTAATACAGACAGTCTTCACACATTCATAAATAACACAGAAAAGCTTATTGTGCACTGTAATAAGTTTTGTTCAATGGGGGATTTTTTCATGTACGGAATACCGTGAAACCGTGGTATTTTTTACCAAGGTTATCGTACCCTCAAAATGTCATACCGGCACATGCCTCGTCTACACTATAGGCTACACTACTAGGTCTACACTATACTATAGTTTAAGGCTACTTTCACTGTTTTACTGAATTACACTACTGTTATATTGTCGTTTTTTATCAATAAAAAATACATTACATATATATTGTTAGTGCTCCTTACATTTTGGTGGGTGCTCCTAAATTTTTGCTGGTGCTCCCAACTTTTTGAAGTTGGGAGCACCAGTGCTACCAAGTAAAAATGTTAATTTCGAGCCCTGTAAGCTGTGTTGACTGTATTGCATTTAGCTGTTGTATTTTAGCCCACCTTCTCCTGTCAAGGACCCCACATTGATAAGCAATAGTCCACAGACCCCCATGTTGTCCGCTGGACTGCCATCTAGGGAGATACTTGTTAGATATGATTTAGTCCTGTGTTGGGAGATAATTTGTTAGATATGATTTAGTCCTGTGTTGGGAGATCACTTGTTATATATGATTTAGTCCTGTGTTGGGAGATCACTTGTTATATACGATTTAGCCCTGTGTTGGGAGATCACTTGTTATATATGATTTAGCCCTGTGTTGGGAGATCACTTGTTATATATGATTTAGTCCTGTGTTGGGAGATCATTTGTTATATATGATTTAGCCCTGTGTTGGGAGATCACTTGTTATATATGATTTAGTCCTGTGTTGGGAGATCACTTGTTATATACGATTTAGTCCTGTGTTGGGAGATCACTTGTTATATATGATTTAGTCCTGTGTTGGGAGATCACTTGTTATATATGATTTAGTCCTGTGTTGGGAGATCACTTGTTAGATATGATTTAGTCCTGTGTTGGGAGATAACAGAAGAATGAGTGAAACCTATGATCAGATGTCATTCTCATTATGTTCTCTCTAACGTATGGTGATGAATAAATATTAGTACTGACATCTGTAATCCCATTAAACAGTGACGCCTAGGCGAAAGAGCCCCATTTGATACTGCACTGTGTGTCCTTTTTGTTTTTGTTTTGGTCTGATGTGTGGGATGGAATTTATGGACTTATTAAATTACACTGTGAATGTCTCCAGACCTCTCTTGGCAGAGTCTGAGCTGTGGCCGGCAGTATAGGCCCCACCCCTCGATCCCCACTCAACTCCAACCCACACATCACACCAAAACTAAAACATGTAAACAAAGCGCAATACCAAGAGGGGCTCTTTTGCCTAGAGATTGCTGTTTGACAACATTACAGATTCTACCTTTAAAGCATTAACCATTTAACTCGGGCTCCACTGGATTATTATTGATCATCATCAATAACCAACAGATTATTCGTCCTGTGTCCATTCATCCATTATTATGGCTTCATCTTGGCCTTGAGCCCAAAACGAATCCATATTCAAGCCCGTATGAATCAATCCTGCCGGCGAAGAGGGATCATGTACGCCGGCCATTTCTCATCGTTACAAATGTCTGACCTTTTATGAATCTTTCTCAGCGGAGAGGAACACGAGTATAAATGTGCCTATTTTTAACGTGCGGGTTCCATTTTAATCATCTCATAATCACCCCAACTCAGCTACTGCAGGTCCTCAGTATCCAATAGTGTGGACTAATTAACCCTTTCACTGCCACACTACAGAAGGTTAACCTTTCACTACCACACTACAGAGGGTTAACCTTTCACTACCACACTACAGAGGGTTAACCTTTCACTACCACACTACAGAAGGTTAACCTTTCACTACCACACTACAGAAGGTTAACCCTTTCACTACCACACTACAGAAGGTTAACCTTTCACTACCACACTACAGAAGGTTAACCCTTTCACTACCACACTACAGAGGGTTAACCTTTCACTACCACACTACAGAAGGTTAACCTTTCACTACCACACTACAGAAGGTTAACCCTTTCACTACCACACTACAGAAGGTTAACCTTTCACTACCACACTACAGAAGGTTAACCTTTCACTACCACACTACAGAAGGTTAACGCTTTCACTACCACACTACAGAAGGTTAACGCTTTCTCCACCACATTACAGAAGGTTATATTTCGTATTGCATCGCGTCCCGCTCTGAGCCTTACGAGATACTCATATCTCCTGTGATACCTAATGTATCTCCCACGAACAAAAACACATGCACCCCACCTGTATGGGGCCCCGCCCCTTATGGTGGCCACCGCCCATATAACCATGACCCTGGTCATGAAACACCCTTCCTCTATTTTCGTCCCAGCGTGTTGGATGCGTGCACCATACGAGCTAGCGGAATGAAAAGATTAAGGAAGATTAATAATGTTGGAAGCTTACCGGAGGTTGCTGGCCCCTGGCATCTTCGACGCATGTTTTCGGCGACACGACGGGCCTGTGATGTTCCTCGTTTGATGACTGCACATCGAGGTTCAGCTGTACAAGGCTGGCTGTCGGGCCAGCTTGTACTCAGGTAGGCCCTGTGTCTTCAGGCATGGGTATTAGTGTTAGTAATGCTGGTTTGTGTTGTTAACACAACCTTGTTGTGTGTTGGCGCCAGGGGCAAGATGGTTTGGTGAACGTTCTCTGCAGGGAACGGTTTCCAAGCTGTCTTGGGCGTGCTGCTAAAACATCTAAAGCTATGCTAACATGCTATCGCTACTGCCGCATGCTATCACTACTGCTAATTGCTATGCTGTTTTAATGTCTCCGCCGTGAGATGTTGTCACTCTCCCGCCTCTTGCCCGGTTCATCAATGAAGGTCAGTCGGTAGCTGTTGTGGGGTTTTGAGTTCTATTTACCTTTTTCGGGTAAATGGGTTGACAACGGGGTAGGTCGTGGCTAGGTTCTAGCCAGGTATTACCTTGTGTTCCGGCGGGGTTTGTTGAACGGTGTTCCCATCTGGGTTGGCGTCGGGTAGTGGGGCTATGGGTCCAGCCGACATGGTAAACATGTTGCGTGTCTGTGCACAGGCAATTGTTGTCTTGGGTTCCACATTGCCTGGCGTTAGGCTGCAGTAGTATAAGGGCAGGGCCGCTTGGGAGAAATGTGAGGCCCTGTGCGTTTTTAGACGCGAGGCCCCCCATCTCCTGGGGCGGCCCTGTGTAGGGGGCTATTGTTTCATTTTGTCACTCTGCTATGAGAAGGTCTGTCTTGCTACAGCTTTCTCTCCTCTCAAACCATTCATACTGACGGTCAATCGGTATACTGGGGGAGTAGTGCGGGGGGGGGCTTTGTTTACCTTTTTTGGTAAATGGGCTAAACTAGGGCTGGTGTTCTGTTGTGAATATTTTGAATGAAGACGGGTCTGGTCCGTCTCCCCTTAAACTTTGTGTGTATGGGTTTGCTCATTCTACAGTTTTTGTGGTTTAGCTCTTTTATTCATTTAACCTTTTCATGGTCCACACCACAGTGGAGGGTGCTGTTTGCAATCACCACTGGTGCTCCATGTTAACGTCAGTCCTTTGTTTTTGATATATTGAAACAATGCCCCGCCCGGCCGACACCATCGGTCGGCCTGGCGAGTGGCTGGTGGGCTGTTAAGGCTTGTACCGCCACGGTATGGAATTGGCAACGATTAGAACTGTGTTCGAATTGGTGTTTTTTCTATTAAAGAAATGGTGTCTGGTGGAGGGGCCTTGAGGGCCGGCCGACGTCGACACATCGCGCAAGGTTGTTGACGTTATTAGCTTTGACCCAGCCGCAAGCTATAACCGCTCAGGGTTCCCCTCTCCGCAGGGGATTTTGGTCTTCTGCTGGAGCGCGGGCGGTAGTGTCCTAGGCCCTACACCGCCTCACACCGCGCAGCCAGAAGAAGAGAGAGCACGGCCTCGTCAGCGGCGATGACGGGGCCCTCGACAGGCGGCCATGTTTCCCCCGCCAGTGGTGCCCTGGTTGGAGAATCGACAGGGTATCGCGAGGCCGACAGTCTTGGCGGCCGAGGGATCGGCCATTTTGGGTGATTTCGGTGTTGGTAAACCACTCCGTCGTCATTTTGCAGCGAGCAGCCCGCTCCCCGTTCAATCCTCTCTCTGGTATCCCCAGAAGCGGGGCTCTGAGCGTTCTCCTTTGGCTGCGGGCCGCGAACCTTCATTGAAGCGTATGCGGCCCCATTCTTCGCTTCTCATGGAGACAGGGGCTGACACCCAGTTGATGGCTGAGCCTGGGTCTGTCCGTGAGAATGTTGTGCTGTCAAGCGGCTCCCACACCTTGAACTGTGTTGGTTGAGCCTGGTGTTACGTCTGTCAACTTAAGTGTTGTCAGCAGGGGGGCTCGAAACCTTTTGAGGCACACAGTGCGGGCTTCCCCGGCCTCGCCTTCGCCAGGCCAGGTATCATGTTGGTGCTCCCACTCCTGGAATATTGGCAAGTGGTCGCAGCTCACATGGTTTGGGGTGGTAGTGATATCACTGCAGGGCTACGGTGTGTAGGAACCCATGGGGGCCTTACACCTTGCATGTCCGGCTGCAGAACAACTCCTTCAGCATGTTCTGGAGGGGTGTTCAGTGGGGGGGCTTTTTTGATCGGAAGCCCCCCGTATCAGACAGGCCCTTTTCTGTCGGGGTTCCCCCTTGGGTGCGATTGCCTCGTGGGTGGTGTCAGGGTCAGGTGTTCCGACACGGAACGCGCTCCTCGCACGATTCCAGGGTTGTCTTCGCACAGCGGGGGGGACCGGGCCAACTATCTACAGTTCCTGGCGGACCTGCGCCACGTGACGGCGGGTGCGTTGGGAGTGTCGTCACATATGACTACGGCAGTACCATATGTCGAGGTAGATGGAGAGAATGGTGAGGCGGGGACTTGTGTTTACACAACCCCACCCGTTTTCAGGTTTGGTACAGACCCTGTTGTCGGGGTCTCCAGCAGGGACAGCTCTGGTCGACGAGATCCAATCTCTGTGGACGAAGCAAGCCATCGTCGTGGCGTTCTCCTCCCGGTGTTCTCTGCCCGAGAAGTCGGGAGGGAGGGGTGTAAGACCCAGGCTGGACCTGTCCCATGGGAAGGTTCAGCATTTTTTGGATCGTCTCCTACCTGTTGAACACTGTCAGGTGGGGGTCTGGTTCTCCTCCATAGACCTGTAGGATGCGTATGCGCATCCCCGATCTTCCATCCTAGGGCTTACCTACGCTTCCTTTGCAGGGTTAGCGTATGAGTACCAGAGGCTGCCGTTCGGTTTTCTCTGGCTCCCCGCATCTTCACCAAGTGCGTGGAGGCCGCACTGGGGCCTCTGCGTCATCCGGGGTTACGGAGTGTTCTGCCCTGATGACGTTCTGGTCCTTCGCGGTCAAGGTGGATCGTCAGGTCTCGTACCAGGCAGGTCTCTACCAGCCTGGGGTTGCTGTAGACTGGATGTAGAGTATTCCTCTTCCCAGTCAACGGTTGGAGGGCTATGGGCATCCATCTCAGAGCGTGTTGTCAACACGCTCGGGAGGTTCCGTCCTAGGACGGTTACGGCGCTGTCTCACGTCGCGTTTTCACCGACGCCTCCCTCGCTGGTGATGCGTCGGGCCAACGCAGTAGGGGGCAGCTGGCAAACCATGCTGCCCGGTCTGCGCTACGTTCAATGTGTTGGTGTTGAAAGCGGTCCTTCTGGTCCACAAATGGTGTTGATCAGGACGGACGATACGACGTCAGTGTCGTGTATCGACAGACAGGGAGGAGTACGCTCCCCCTGTCTGCACCAGGCGGCGGGCGGCTGGCTATGGGCGTCCTCCATCTGCGCGGCCTAAGGGCTCCCCACATCCCCGGCAGGGAGAATGTGGGTGCAGGTGTACTGTCGCGGGGCGGCCCTCATCCTGACGGGTGAGGATTGCGTCTGGACATGGCCAGGCAGGTCTGGGACCGATGCCGTGCCGCCAGGGATTCTTCCCCATACATCTGTTAGGTCAGTTGTTGGGACGGGTACGTTGAGGGGCGCAGGTTCTTGATCCTGATGGTGTTACCATCTGGAATGCGCATGCTCCCTCCACTGTCGCGCTTACGCGGGCAGATGACGTATGTTCCAAGTGTGGTGTAAGGCGGGGGGCCAGGACTCAGTCTCCTGCCCCCTGGTTGCTGTCCTTAGTTACCTCCAGTCTCTCCTTGATAGACTGTCGGCTTCGACGGTGAGGGTATATGCAGCGGCTATATCCTCCTATCATGAGGGGTTTGAGGGGATGTCTTGTTCAGCCACCCTCTTGTGAAGCGTTTCCTACTTGGCGCTCGACGCGTTAAGCCGGTGCAACGCTCCTTGGCTCCGACTTGGGATCTTCAATTGGTCCTCGGTCGGTTGTCCTTGGCCCCGTTTGAGCCGCTCGAGCGGGCGCCGTTGGGACAGCTGTCCTTCAGGACCGCGTTCCTTCTGGCTGTCACTTCCGCTAAACGCGTAGGTGAGCTCTGTGCTCTCTCGGTACATCCAGAGTGCCTGTCTTTTCGGACCGATTGCGGTGTCACTCTGCGACCTAATCCTGCTTTCGTGCCTGAGAATATCCGGAGTTCCTTCCGCTCCCGGGATATTGTGGTTCAGGCGTTTCGTCCTCCTCCTCACACTGGTGAGTTAGATGCGGGCCTTCACCTGTCATGTCCAGTCCGTGCTTGGGGATTTACCTCAGCCGTACTCAGGATTTCAGGGTTACCGACCAGCTTTTTGTCTGTTACGGTGGGGCTCGTGCTGGTAAGGCACTGTCGGAGCAGCGCCTGTCCCATTGGTTGTGCGAGGGTGTTACCCTCTGCTACACGCTGGCTGGGCAGGATCCCCCTGGGGGCGTCAGGGCGCACTCCACTCGTGGGGTGGCTGCCTCTGCCGCTCTCCTGGGTGGGGCCTCGGTGGAGGCCATCTGTGCTGCAGCTTCATGGTCCTCCCCGGGCTCCTTTGTAAGGTTTTTCCTCATGGACATGACCGGGGGTTCTGTCTCCCAGGCGGTTCTGGGGTCTGTGGCCTTTCCTGCTTCCCGTCCTTTGGTCGGGTAGCAGGAGTGTATGGGTATGGGCCGCAGTGTGTTGAGTCACACGTGGTTCCGCCTGTACGGTGTGTTCAAGGGGTTCTGGCTCCCTCTTGTTCGCATTCAGGTGGAGTTGACTGCGCCCCCCCTTCGTTAGGAAGGATGGGGTGACAGGGCTCCCCGCACCCCTTGATGTGGGCTTACGGGTCCTCAGGGGGTACATCTGTCGGGTCTCGCGCCCGCTCTTCCCCATTATCTCGTAAGGCTCAGAGCGGGACGCGATGCAATACGAAATATAACGATAGGTTATGTAGATAACCTAGTTATATTAGTATTGGCTAAGCGTCCCGCTCTGCGCGCCCTGAGTTCCCTCTTGAGGGATCTTTTCCTGGGACGGGTTTTGGCGAGGAAGGGTGTTTCATGACCAGGGTCATGGTTATATGGGCGGTGGCCACCATAAGGGGCGGGGCCCCATACAGGTGGGGTGCATGTGTTTTTGTTCGTGGGAGATACATTAGGTATCACAGGAGATATGAGTATCTCGTAAGGCTCAGAGCGGGACGCTTAGCCAATACTAATATAACTAGGTTATCTACATAACCTATCGTTAACGCTTTCACTACCACACTACATAAGGTTAACCCTTTCACTACCACACGACAGAACCTTCTGCAGTGTGGTAGTGAAAGGGTTAACCTTCTGTAGTGCGGCAGTGAAAGGGTTAACTATTTGCAGTGCGGAAGTGAAGGGGTTAATGTGATGCAGACAGATAGACAGAGCTTAGAGATATTGATCCAGATTGTTTTTTTTTATGCAAACCGGCGTTCTTGCCGTTCGTAGGAAAGCTTTCAATGTAATGAAAACGTGTCTAGATAAGCAATAGTCAAGGAAAGGCCTCTTCTGGAAAATAACTGTATGTTATTCAAAATACAAGCACATTTATATTATAGACTGTGCAACAAACTAGAAGTACCTCTGAGCATATACATTGCAAGTACTTCTACAGTATTACAGTACTACATGTGAGATTTCCCAATCTAAATATTGTGAAATGAGTTGTGCCAACGCATTCTAATGTGGGCTAAAGAATGACATAGAGCAGGTGCTCCTGAAGGTGTCGAGGACCCCTTACAGAATAAGTAGGGGACTGCTATTTGATAAGAGGCCCCCCTCTATGAAATAATATTTCTGTACAGAATTCCATTACAGTCTATACTGAAAGTATGCAACCTATGACAAATAATATAATAAGAATAATCATAGTTATGCTTCCATTAAACTGTGCTCTAGGTCAGTGGTTCTCAAATGTTCTCCTGTCAAGGACCCCAAATGGACAGGTCAGGGACCCCAGATGGACAGGTCAGGGACCCTCATTTGTTAAGATCTTGTCTCAGGAACCCCATCTGATAAGACATTGTTGTTTCATCCAGAATTCCATAACTGTTTCCACTGTAGTTGGAGAGATAATAGTGGAGAGAGTGACACTTATGATCAGAATAGTCATGTTCATAATTTCTCTGTACTAACTTATGGACAAGAAAATATGAGTGAAATTAAACTATTCCCCATGTTTCTGGGGACCCACTGGCACCCCTTGAAAGACCCCAGTGGGACCCCACTTTGAGAACGATGGTTCTAAGCAATGCAGTAATGATGAAATTAAAGTCAAAGTCAACTTTATTGTCAGTTTCCCATTTGTGCAAGACATACAGAAAAATGAAATTACATTCCCCCCTTCCCACAGTGTATATAAAAATATCAAATGTCACAACAACAACACAAAAGTAACATAATAGGACACAATATACAACACACAATATACAGGACTATGTACAATATAAACAGTAGCTCAAATGAAATGAATGAGGGAATTAAATAAAAATAGGTAAACGAGATGTTGACAGAATCAGGCTATAGGGCGACAATAATGTGGTCAAGAGGCATGGTTTCTATCTTGAGCCTTAACTGGCGTGGTTTATTTATTCACATGGCAGAGCAGTAACACACGAATCCTTCTCGTGAGAGGTAGGTGGGGGAAGAGAAAGAATGGGAGGAGACATCTCTATTTATACTCGCCACCTGGTGGTGTCCCTGAGTGGCTCCGCCTAGAGCGCCCTCTAGTGGAAACAGTTATATATGCAGTTAGACAGTTACTAGTGGAAACAGTTATATATGCGGTTAGACAGTTACTAACAATCCTATCTAGAACTTCTGACTTCAACAAGAGAACTTAGTGCAAATATTCCTAGCAGCAGTAGTAGATAGTAAAATAAAATAAAGTGGCAGTGAGTTAGTAAAGTGGCAGTGTGTGTCTGTGGAATGGTGTTTGTGTGTAAGTGTGTAAGTAAGAGGGGGGGGGGGGGGGGGGGGGCGGGCTGGGAGAGAGTTCAGCTTCCTGACAGCCTGATGGATGAAGCTGTCTTTCAGTCTGCTGGTCCTGCAGCTCGGAGGGCAGGATGATTCCTGATTTTACTGACGACCCACTGGAACCAGAGAATTTATAAACATGACTATTCTGATCACCAGACTGGATCCTGCTGTCTGTTATGTGTCTGTCATGGCCGGATTGTGTTTGCACTATTCCCACTCTTCCTCTCCATCTCTGTACTATGTAGAACTTTGATCACAATGTGAACCTGACCACCTTGAGATGCTGTCTGGCTCATCAGATCGCAATTCGACCAAAATCCAATCTAGGACTGTTCAGACATGACAGTTATGGATTTTTTTTTAAAGTGATATGATGATCATTTCCAGTAGTGTAATCAATGCATAACCATTTAGCTTACTTACTCAGCTTACACTTAAGTGGTGGGAATTCTGGCCGGGTTCCGAGTGAACCAGGAAGCTTCAGACAGGCAGCAAACGGAGTGCATTTCAGACCAACGTGATGTCTCAGAACTAGTGTAGTACCTGCGTCCACCACCAGGGCTAGTTCAGAAGAACTAGTCTAGTACCTGCGTCCACCACCAGGGCTAGTGTAGTACCTGCGTCCACCACCAGGGCTAGTTCAGAAGAACTAGTCTAGTACCTGCGTCCACCACCAGGGCTAGTGTAGTACCTGCGTCCACCACCAGGGCTTGTTCAGAAGAATCACGCACTGGAAATGTTTTCTGTTACGGACGGTTACAACTACGGATAGTGGACAAATTTGTCGGCATATTGTGGAGTCCATCACACCCTTTTTGTTTGGAGAACCTGTTTGCTGCCTGTGTGAGGCCTGTTTGCTGCCTGTGTGAGGCCTGTGTGCTGCCTGTGTGAGGCCTGTTTGCTGCCTGTGTGAGCCCTGTTTGCTGCCTGTGTGAGGCCTGTTTGCTGCCTGTGTGAGCCCTGTTTGCTGCCTGTGTGAGGCCTGTTTGCTGCCTGTGTGAGCCCTGTTTGCTGCCTGTGTGAGCCCTGTTTGCTGCCTGTGTGAGGCCTGTTTGCTGCCTGTGTGAGGCCTGTTTGCTGCATGTGTGAGGCCTGTTTGCTGCCTGTGTGAGGCCTGTTTGCTGCCTGTGTGAGGCCTGTTTGCTGCCTGTGTGAGGCCTGTTTGCTGCCTGTGTGAGGCCTGTTTGCTGCCTGTGTGAGGCCTGTTTGCTGCCTGTGTGAGCCCTGTTTGCTGCCTGTGTGAGCCCTGTTTGCTGCCTGTGTGAGGCCTGTTTGCTGCCTGTGTGAGGCCTGTTTGCTGCCTGTGTGAGCCCTGTTTGCTGCCTGTGTGAGGCCTGTTTGCTGCCTGTGTGAGGCCTGTTTGCTGCCTGTGTGAGGCCTGTTTGCTGCCTGTGTGAGGCTTCACACGTCAGTAAGCTAATGAAGGCATTAATTACAGTCAAGTATTTTATACCACTTCAGGTTCAAAATCCAGACTATTGTTCTGAATGGGTCTCAGCCTGATGGTGTGAAGAATGTCATATTGAGACACATCTCTCTCTCCATCCACCTCTCTCTCTCCCTACACCTCTCTCTCTCCATCCACCTCTCTCTCTCTACACCTCTCTCTCTCCCTACACCTCTCTCTCTCCATCTACCTCTCTCCTTACACCTCTCTCTCTCCCTACACCTCTCTCTCTCCCTACACCTCTCTCTCTCCCTACACATCTCTCTCTCCATCCACCTCTCTCTCTCCCTACACCTCTCTCTCCCTACACCTCTCTCTCTCTCTCTCTCTCTCACTACACCTCTCTCTCTCTCCCTACACCTCTCTCTCTCTCACCCTACACCTCTCTCTCTCCCTATACCTCTCTCTCTCTCCCTACACCTCTCTCTCTCTCCCTACACCTCTCTCTCTCTCCCTACACCTCTCTCTCTCTCTCTCCCTATACACCTATCTCTCTCGCTACACCTCTCTCTCTCCCTACACCTCTCTCTCTCTCCCTACACCTCTCTCTCTCCCTACACCTCTCTCTCTCTCTCTCTCCCTACACCTCTCTCTCCCTACACCTCTCTCAATCCACCTTTTTCTCTCCCTACACCTCTCTCCCCCTACACCCATCTCTCTCTTTCTCTCTCTCTCTCCCTCCACATCTCTCTTTCTCTCTCTCCCTTTCCCTACACCACTCTCTCTCCCTCCACCTCTCTCTTTCTCTCTCTCTCCCTCCACATATCTTTCTATTTCTCCCTTTCCCTTTCCCTACATCTCTCTCTCTCTTTCTCTACACCTCTCTTGCTCTACACCTCTCTCTCCCTTTCCCTATACGTCTCTATCGCTCTCTATATAACTCTCTCTCTCTTCCTTTCCCTCCACCTATCTCTCTTTCCCTCCACCTCTCTCTCTCCCTACACATCTCTCTCTCTTTCCCTCTCCCCTATCTCTCTCTCTTTCTCCCTCCAACCCTCTCTCCCTCCACCTCTCTCTCTCCTTCTCCTTGATACTGAGCTGTGGTGTGTGTTTGTGATACTGTGCTGTGTGTTTGTGGTATCTTTGATACTGAGCTGTGGCGTGTGGTTGTGGTATCTTTGATACTGTGCTGTGTGTTTGTGGTATCTTTGATACTGTGCTGTGCCGTGTGGTTGTGGTATCTTTGATACTGTGCTGTGCCGTGTGGTTGTGGTATCTTTGATACTGAGCTGTGTGTTTGTGGTATCTTTGATACTGAGCTGTGGCGTGTGTTTGTGGTATCTTTGATACTGAGCTGTGTGTTTGTGGTATCTTTGATACTGAGCTGTGGCGTGTGTTTGTGGTATCTTTGATACTGAGCTGTGGCGTGTGGTTGTGGTATCTTTGATACTGAGCTGTGGCGTGTGGTTGTGGTATCTTTCCACTCAGAATCCATTTGACAAGATTAATGGAGTGAAGCTACAGGCAAAAATAAGCTGCTCATTTCTGCGGGGCGTGGGGGAGGGGGACGACGACTTATGAATGGCTGTGAGGAGATAAGTTTTGCTCTGGATGTGTGAGCAGGCTGTTTTCTTCCTCTCTGTCTCTCTGTCTCTGTCTCTCTCTCTCTCTCTCTCTCTCTCTCTCTCTCTCTCTCTCTCTCTCTCTCTCTCTCTCTCTCTCTCTCTCTCTCTCTCTCTCTCTCTCTCTCTCTCTCTCTCTCTCTCTCTCTCTCCCTCCCTCTCGCCAAACGTCCACAGTGCTCCTTGTGAATCCGAGAGGATTGTCGTCAAGAGAGCTTTTGCTAAAACTTCTGAAAAAGGGCAAAACACTTTGAACCCTCGAGGGGATGAGAGGCAGGGATGAGTCCTGTTCCTGGGGGCCAACCTGTAGGTCCCAGAGATGTTGTGATACTAGCTGCTGGCCGTTGAGTCTGTGGGACGGGGCAGGACATTGGTGTCCTTCATTTTGGACTGCAATTAAAAGGTTGTCAGGTGAAATCGTGTCGAAATGCTGATTGAATTGAGGCCAGGTGTACTGTGTGATAAAGCCATGATATTTAAATGGTAAATAAAATGGACTGCATTTATATAACAGCTTTTATCCGAAGCACTTTACAACTTATGCCTCACATTCACCCATTCACTCACACACCAACGGCGGAGGCGACCTTGCAAGGTACCAACCTGCTCATTGGGAGCAGTTAGGGGTTAAGTGTCTTGCTCAAGGACATGTCAACACACTACCGGGAGGAGCTGGAATCGAACTGGGAGCCTTCAGATTACCAGACAACCACTCTACCTCTGTTATGAGCCTCTGAGCCACTGTCGCTGAGTGTATGATTGAGCTTGTAATTAAGCGTGCCTCTACCATCCTTGTTGTGACTGTTTTAATGACAGGGATTTAGAAAATGTGATTATATTACCCTGAGCCCTGCTTCACACTAACACAGTTCACACCTGGGGTGCAGTACCTACCACTGGCCATGGAACAGCACCAGAGCAGTTGGGGGATAAGTGCCTTGCTCAAGGGCACCCCAATAGTAGCTGTTGAGGGAAGCGAGAGCGTTCATAACTCCTCTTGTTGTGAAACATTTTACTTCAAAATAAGACCTGTACAAGACTTTAAAACTTTACAGTCTAATAACAATAACAAGGAAGGATTGTCTCTTATATGCATCCATATGAATATATTAATCAGGTATTATGGTCATGAGCGTATGTACAAGGCAACTCTCCGTCTGTGTGTATAAGTGAATCTGCACAATAAGAACCTATTGTCAAACCTAATAGACTACTATGTCTTTACTACTATACCCAAGTTTCAGCACTGTTGATGATCATTGTTACTCAGCTCTAAGAGTTGTACCCTTCCTGCTGACTTGTCATATAGAACTTGTAAGTCGCTTTGGATAAAAGCATCAGCTAAATGACTAAATGTAAATCTAATATACTGATCCACTTACTGTGTGGGCCGTCCTCCATTAAAGAAATTCTCATTCTCAACGAATTGTCATAGGACTTTATCGACAAATCTCCTAAAATGATGGTTCCCACATGTAGTCATAACATAAACATAAAGAACACAAAGGCTGGCTTTAAATCTAGTGGTGATCATAGATGTGCTGATCATTCTTTATGTTTTAAATATAATGGTGACCAGAGATATGCTGATCATTCTTTATGTTTTGAATATAATGGTGACCAGAGATATGCTGATCATTCTTTATGTTTTGAATATAATGGTGACCAGAGTGTTGTGGCTGATGGTTGTTTAACACAGCAGGAGACGATATTTCCAATTTTAACAAGTAGGTAATTTATTTAGGAAAAGAAGTTTTTAACAGCAAAAGCTATGGCTCAGTAGACGGTCACCACAGTTGAAGGAAAAACACTCTAACTCTCAATCCCCCTGCTTGTCCCCTAAATCCCCTCTCAGTCCTGCCCCCACATGACAGATATGATGACGTGTCATATCATGTCAGATATGACATGACGTACATTAAGATGACACGTAGATTTAACATCGGAGAGAGATAAAAACATTAAGAACATCGAAGAGAGATAAAGACATTAAGAAGAACATAGATTTAGATAAAAACATTAAGAACATCGAAGAGAGATAAACAAGATATGATGTACACACACGATATGATGTAAAACATTAAGAACATCGAAGAGAGATAAAGATTTAGTGAGATGTGTGTGTGTGTGTGTGTGTTTGTGTGTGTGTGTGTGTATGTGTGTGTGTGTCTGTGTGTGTGTGCGTCTGTGTACAGACGTGTGTGTATTGTATGTGTGTATTGTGTGTGTGTGTCTGTGTGTGTGTGCGTCTGTGTACAGACGTGTGTGTATTGTATGTGTGTATTGTGACACAGGGAATGTGTGTGTGTGTGTGTGTGTCGGTGTGTATGTCTGTGCGACTGTGTGTGTCTGTGTGTGTGTGTGTGTGTCTGTGTGACTGTGTGTGTCTGTGTGTCTGTGTGTGTGTGCTGTGTCTGTGTGTGTGTGCTGTGTATGTGTGTGTCTGTGTGTCTGTGTGTGTGTGCTGTGTATGTATGAAAGAGAGAAAAGACACAAGATTAGAGCACACGATATGATGTACTGAAATGTCCATCTGCCTATCCTGAGGTTGTTTTAAGAACATCAGCCAGACTGTCGCCCTAGTGTCTTTGAGCCCTGCTAGTTGACCTATATTAAACTAGTCAAGACTAACCCCTTTCCTACCTCCACCCCCGTATACACATTTTCCACAACAAGAGATATGCTGATCATTCTTCAGGAAATAACTAAAATCATGAAGTTGTATGAAATACTGGCCAGAACTACAGGATTCAGTAGGTAAGCTGGTGGCTTTGCATCCACTACACTACTGGCAAGCATTTCATACAACTTCATGTCCAAAAGATCCAAACTATCCCTTTTTCACCATGAAAGAGACACCATAGAGAATG
The DNA here is from genome assembly GCF_963971535.1 of Notolepis coatsorum. NCBI lineage: Eukaryota > Metazoa > Chordata > Actinopteri > Aulopiformes > Paralepididae > Notolepis > Notolepis coatsorum. The sequence continues at coordinate 172,293,896 of NC_140170.1, read as the reverse complement.
ACTAATCAAAGGCCAAATCCTAGTTTCATAACAATGGAACACACCACGCACTGTGGAACAGCATTTAGACAAAGCATGCACTGAAACACAGTATTTGGGGTGATGAGATGGGAGTACGTGGGTGGGCAGAGGTAGAGCTAGCTAAATACTGTACCTGCAAGTAACTTGTGAGTTGGTGTGGAATCATGTCACCTTGAAGAACGATCGTTTCAGTAATAATAACAAATACATTATTTATGTTTTTCCCATCAATTATGGATCAAATAAAGTCCTTATTTGCATGTATGCAAATTAATAAACAAATACAGTATGTGCTCAGAGCAAAACACACTGTTGGATCTGAATATAAAGAGGATTTGACAAACATACACAAACAATACGACTATCAAACAGACAAGCAGAGAGATGTGGTCTTTGGTAGAGAAATGCTGTTTTATAAGATAACGTTTAAAACAACAACTACTGTAGGTAAGAAATGACGAGGCATTTATGATACCGGATTACTCACTGATGAAGTCACAAGGCCCAATAGCAAGGCTATGTTGTAATGAACTAGTAGAGATGGATGGATGTGTGGGTGGGTAGCAGTGGAGGCTGCTGACCAAATTTTTAGGTGAAGCACAAATTATTATATTATATTATATATTAAATAATATTTTTAAAACATCCCCCACTGTGTGTCAGTGGTCAGTGGACACAGATGAAAACATATTAACATTAGGTGACAGCGGACCTGACCAGATGAAAACATATTAGGTGACAGCGCACCTGACCAGATGAAATCATATTAGGTGACAGCGCACCTGACCAGATGAAATCATATTAGGTGACAGCGCACCTGACCAGATCAAAACATATTAGTTGACAGCGCACCTGATCAGATCAAAACATTTTAGGTGACAGCGCACCTGACCAGATCAAAACATATTAGGTGAAGGTGACAAGGAAGCCACAGACTCATACCCCCCCGACACTCAACTAACCGCCTCGGACAGTCCTTCATACCAGTGGCCATCAGGCTCCACAACAGTGGGCAGCGACTGCTGCCAGACATCGACCTAGAACTAATAGGAACCCAAGTAGGACAATAACACTACCTTATGCATACTGCACCTTATGTGAATACTGTGATACTGTGAATAATGAATAATGTATATTTCAGTTAGTTAGATAGTAAATTATATTTGTTTACACTGCTTGTGTTGTTTTCACTACCTGTACCCCCCCCCCCTTCCCCCATGCTGCTATGATGCCTGAATTTCCCCAAGGGGATCAATAAAGGAATATCTTATCTTATCTTAAAAGGAAAGATGAAATTACCTACCTGGGTTCCATCCTATAGAGGCAAATCTTTCCTGTGACAAAATGGGATCCAATGTAATAAAACTAAGTCAACCAACGAACTAGATTCCTGTACCGGATCTCCTCTCTGGTAAACAAGAATACCTTGAAGACTCTAACAGGAGCACTCATTCAAGGGTACTACGACTATGCTTGCACCTCATGGTACCAAAGCACCTCAAAGGCACTAAAAACAAGATTACAAACATCACAAAACAAACTGGTCAGACTACTGCTTGACCTTACTCCTAAAACCCACCTCACCCCTGTCCACTTTGACAACCTAGGATGGCTTAGAGTAGACGACAGAGTACAGCAACTTGCAATGGGCCTGGTCTACAAGATACACTACACCACTAAGATACCCATGTGCATGTCGAAATACAGACGCAGCGCTCAAAAATCAAACCAATTCTGCTGCTTGTCTGCTGCTTGTTGCTGCTTGTGTGCCACTTAAGTCTAGCATTCAGGTGTTAATTTTCCGGGGCTGGTGGCTGGGTGAACAAAGGCAGAGTACTTAACTTAAGTGCTTCCCCAGGGAGGGGGTCGGGGGCTACTGCCCTCAGACCCCCAAGATAATTTGTATATGGGCAGTCTGACTTGGGGTACTGACCATATATTAGTGTTGCAATGCATGATAAGTAAACAGTGAAAAAAGCTAAGAAATCCGATGGGGCTGGGACATTTGGGACGAATACAAATTTAAGATGAAAATTTTTCCAGCCTGTGGGAGGAAGTGGAGGTGTGAAATCTGGCACGGTCCAGAACAATAGGAGACACACAATCAGTTTGGAGTGCAGTGGTGGAGGAGTGGTAGAGGAGCAGGAGAGGTTTGAGTTTTGAGCGCTGTATAAGATAAGATAAGATATTCCTTTATTGATCCCCTTGGGGAAATTCAGGCATCATAGCAGCATGGGGGGGAGGGGGGAGGGGTACAGGTAGTAAAACAACACAGTATACAGGTAGTAAAAGACAACACAGGCAGTGTAAACAATTTGATCAATATGGTCAATATAATTTACTATCTGACTAGCTGAGGAATATTCACATTATTCACAGTGTCACATGAGGTGCAGTATGCAAGAGGTAGTGTTTAATTTACTATCTACTGAGTATACATTAATCAAAGTACCAGGGTAGTCTACTTTGTCCCCCTTGGGTTCCTATAAGTCCCAGGTCAATGTCTGGTAGCAGTCGCTGTCGCTGCCCCCTGTTGTGGGGCCTGGAGGCTGCTAGTCGCTGCCCACTGTTGTGGAGCCTGATGGCCGCTGGTATGAAGGACTGTCCGAGGCGGTTAGTTGAGTGTCGGGGGGGGATGAGTCTGTGGCTGAACGAGCTTCTCATCTTGACTAGCTCGTCGTAGAGGGGGTGGTAGGGGTTCTCCATGATGGCATCCAGCTTCCTTATCATCCCCCTCTCTACCATCACCTCAAGTCTAGGTAGCTCGACTCCCACCACGGAGCTAGCCTTCCTCACCAGCTTGTTGAGCTTGTTGGTGTCCCTTGAGTTGATGTAGCCTCCCCAGCATGCCACAGCATAGAAGAGGATGCTGGCCACAACAGACTGGTAAAAGGACTGCAGCAGTTTGTTGCACACATTGAAGGACCTGAGTCTCCTCAGGAAGAACAGCCTGCTCTGTCCCTTCCTGTAGAGGGCCTCTGTGTTGTCCGACCAGTCCAGTTTATTGTTCAGGTGTACCCCAAGGAACTTGTATGAGTCCACCATCTCCACATCCACCCCTCGGATGGAGATGGGAATCGGGGGGGGCCTCTTCTTGCCCCTCCGGAAGTCCACCACCAGCTCCTTGGTCTTACTGGTGTTGAGTTGGAGGTGGTTGCTGTCGCTCCACCCCACGAAGCTCTCCACCAGGGCTCTGTACTCCTCCTCATCATCGTCGGTGATGTAGCTTACGATGGAGGAGTCGTCTGAGAACTTCTGCAGGTGGCACCCGCTGGAGTTGCGGCAGAAGTCTGAGGTGTAGAGGGTGAAGAGGAAGGGTGACAGCACAGTTCCCTGGGGGGCGCCGGTGTTGCTCACCAGTACGTCAGACTGACTGTCCTTTAGTCTGACGTACTGTGGCCTCTCAGTGAGGTAGTCCTTGATCCAGGCCACCAGGTATCTGTACTTCCCAAAGGTCAGTGAATACCACGACCACAACACCAGAGGGAGTTCCACAAATCATGTTCAACCCAGATAAAATAATTTAAAAAGTAAAAAAAAAAGCATTGCATAGGTCTATGAATCGATATCGCGATTCTGTTTCGATTAATTGCCCAGCCCTACAGAGTGTACAGTAAGTTAGCTTGGTGATTATCATTGTGATGTAGGCTAAGCTGGCTAGCTACTGTTAGCATACAAGCACTGTAGCCTACTTACTTTTTCATCCACAATGTTTTTTCTGATCCAGATGCATAAGTCCACTTCTTCATGTTGCTCAGTTGCTGGTTTATACTTCGGTCCTAATGTTGGCGCAAAGTTTAATTTAGCCTGACTTGACTTGTTATAGCTGTACATCTTACTAACTACTAAACAACAACTTTCTCATAGTCTCAACTTTCACATAGTCAAAACGGGACCAGCTGCATGTCCGGAGGATAGGTTTAGCTCGGGCCAATCTCAAGTTTCTCAAGTTTCTTTATTAGTTGTCATACAGAAGTACAGAATACTTTTATACAAAATGCTTCTTTATGTTACATTTTGTATAAAAGTATTCTGTACTTCTGTATGACAACTAATAAAGAAACTTGAGAAACTTGAGATTGGCCCGAGCTAAACCTATCCTCCGGACATGCAGCTGGACCCGTTTTGACTTTGCAATGCAGCAATCTCTGATTGGATTTGCAAGGCTGCCAATCATATTCAACCTCCGTGTATTGGATGTCAAGGGCTGTCAATCAATCAACCCTCCATTCAATGGCAAGAGTTGAACTGCACAGACCGTGCTTAGATGAAGTTAATAGCCTATTTTGATTCGCTGTTATTTATTATTTATTTAACAATGGGTCACACCTGTGAAGTTTTCTTCACGAATAATTACTGCAGGCAATACTGCAGTGCAGGCCTGCTCAGAGCTGTCAATTTTGGCCATTTTTGAAACAAAAAAAATTCACTGGCATTTTTTTACAGAGGAAAACATTTATAATAAAAAAATAATAATAATAATAATTTAAAAAAAATATATATATATATAGTTTTTTTTATATATATATATATATATATAGGTATATGTAAATTAATAATAATTATGAATTATGAGTGAATTTGTGTTTCACGTGTTGTCATAGAGCAGTGGTTCCCAAAGTCGGGGTCGCGACCCAAAGGTGGGCCGCGAGCAGCCACGGGTGGGCCGCGAGATGATTAAAAAAAAATAAAAAAAATATATAAAAAAAATATTTTTTTAATTTTTAATTTTTTTATTTTTAATTTTTTTATTTAAATTTTTTTGGTCAGGCCACTGAACTTAGAAGCATGCCAGGACAGTGTTTCTAGTTGTATTCTAAAATTCTATTCTATTGTATTCTAAAATGTGACTATATGGTTTTATATTAACTTAATAAATAAACAAAAACGAAAAATCTACTTATTTCAACGAACATTTCAAACTAAATAACAGATTATGCACATAAAACGCTGAAAACAACCGAAGCAACAATAGTATTTTAATGAGGCTATTATTATTATCATTATTATTTTGCAACAAGTTAGCCCTCTCATAAATAGCACATATAAATGAATAACTAACTTGAACTAACTTAATAGGATTGAAGTGATATTTGGCTTAAAAAATCGGTCGCCTGGCAAAAAAAAAAAAAAAAAAAAGCCAGACGATGTGCATTGGGCCGCGGCTCTCTGACGCCTTATTTTCTGGGCCCCGGCCTGAAAAGTTTGGGAACCCCTGTCATAGAGAAACCTCCACTGGTGGGTAGGTAGTGAGACAGACAGACAGACAGACAGACAGACAGACAGACAGACAGACAGACAGACAGACAGACAGACAGACAGACAGACAGACAGACAGACAGACAGACAGACAGACAGACAGACTGATTTAAAATGTATTGATTGATTGATTGATTGATTGATTGATTGATTGATTGATTGATTGATTGATTGATTGATTGATTGATTGAACACAGGTGAAAAGATAAGAAAACAAAGAAGAGAGATCAAATGAAAAACAGTTACAGTACATACCGAGGTAGGGAGGTTTGTGATCATGTTTTAAATTAAAAACAGTTTCATAGTGAGGTAGGGAGGTTTGTGATCATGTTTTAAATTAAAAACAGTTACACATTGAGGTAGGGAGGTTTGTGATAATGTTCTTAGATTAAAAACAGTTACATACTGAGGTAGGGAGGTTTGTGATCATGTTCTTATATTAAAAACAGTTACATACTGAGGTAGGGAGGTTTGTGATCATGTTTTAAAAATTACCACAGGATAGTGGGGTATTGATTTTTAGTGTGAGTTGAATATCATTCCAGGAAGCTGGTGCAGCAAAGCAAAAGGCAGACGTACCCATTTCAGACTGACCTTGTGGGACCTTAAGTGTAGCCAATCATTTGAGCAGGTCAGATAAGGTCCACAATTCCAATCTAGCCTCATTGTGATAGACGGTGGCAATTTTCCACCAATGGCCTTAAAAGATGAACAGATGTCTATTGCCAATGTCTATTCGCCTCTCTGACTCACCTTATCATACAGGATGCGATGACGAGTGCCAGACAGAATGAGTCCTTGTCTCCTGCAGTGACAAAGGCTGCTCTGTGTGCGGCTCTCACTGTGGCTTCATCCACGACCCCTCCAGCCACCTGTCAAAGCCCACCCACTGGCACCCCATTCAGAGAGTCTCCTCTCTGGTCTGCATGTCTCTCTGTCTCTCTGTCTCCTCTCTGGTCTGCATGTCTCTCTGTCTCCTCTCTGGTCTCTCTGTCTCCTCTCTGGTCTGCATGTCTCTCTGTCTCCTCTCTGGTCTGCATGTCTCTCTGTCTCCTCTCTGGTCTGCATGTCTCTCTGTCTCTCTGTCTCCTCTCTGGTCTGCATGTCTCTCTGTCTCCTCTCTGGTCTGCATGTCTCTCTGTCTCCTCTCTGGTCTGCATGTCTCTCTGTCTCCTCTCTGGTCTGCATGTCTCTCTGTCTCCTCTCTGGTCTGCATGTCTCTCTGTCTCCTCTCTGGTCTGCATGTCTCTCTGTCTCCTCTCTGGTCTGCATGTCTCTCTGTCTCCTCTCTGGTCTGCATGTCTCTCTGTCTCTCTGTCTCCTCTCTGGTCTGCATGTCTCTCTGTCTCCTCTCTGGTCTGCATGTCTCTCTGTCTCCTCTCTGGTCTGCATGTCTCTCTGTCTCCTCTCTGTCTCCTCTCTGGTCTGCATGTCTCTCTGTCTCCTCTCTGGTCTCTCTGTCTCTCTGTCTCCTATCTGGTCTCTCTGTCTCTCTGTCTCCTCTCTGGTCTGCATGTCTCTCTGTCTCCTCTCTGGTCTGCATGTCTCTCTGTCTCCTCTCTGGTCTGCATGTCTCTCTGTCTCTCTGTCTCCTCTCTGGTCTGTATGTCTCTCTGTCTCCTCTCTGGTCTGCATGTCTCTCTGTCTCTCTGTCTCCTCTCTGGTCTGCATGTCTCTCTGTCTCCTCTCTGGTCTGCATGTCTCTCTGTCTCCTCTCTGGTCTGCATGTCTCTCTGTCTCCTCTCTGGTCTCTCTGTCTCTCTGTCTCCTCTCTGGTCTGCATGTCTCTCTGTCTCCTCTCTGCTCTGCATGTCTCTCTGTCTCCTCTCTGGTCTGCATGTCTCTCTGTCTCCTCTCTGGTCTGCATGTCTCTCTGTCTCCTCTCTGGTCTGCATGTATCTCTGTCTCCTCTCTGGTCTGCATGTCTCTCTGTCTCCTCTCTGGTCTGCATGTCTCTCTGTCTCCTCTCTGCTCTGCATGTCTCTCTGTCTCCTCTCTGGTCTGCATGTCTCTCTGTCTCCTCTCTGGTCTGCATGTCTCTCTGTCTCCTCTCTGGTCTGCATGTCACTCTGTCAGAGAGGAGACAGAGACCGTATCATACGTATTTTTTTTCATTTTGATTAATATGCAATTAAAGCTCTTCTTCCCTTCTGTACCTATCAAAAATAGACTTTTTTAGTCTAGATTTGAATTGATTTATGTTTTCACAATATTTTAGTTCATCCTCTAGCAGCCCATTCCACAGGGTGGCTCCGTAAGAGGAGATACACATTATTTTCAGGTTGGTTTTCATCACAGGTTTTTTGAAGTTCAATGGTCCTCTGCGGTTGTATCCCCCCTCTTTATCCAGAAATGTGCTTCTTACATTTACCGGTAATTGATTATTTCTTGCTTTGTACATAACTTGCAGAGTTTTAAAGTTTACCATATCAATGAACTTCAAAATGTGTGATTGTAGAAACAGTTTGTGTGTGTGGTCCCGATATCCTGCATTGTTTATTACTCTTATTGCTCTTTTTGGTAGGATAGTCAATGTATTTATGGTTGTTTTGTATGTGTTACCCCATACCTCTGTGCAGTAATGCAGGTAAGGCAAGATCATTGCACAGTACAGAGTGTGCAATGAGTTGGGATTGAGTACATGTCTCACCTTACTAATAATTGAGATGCTCTTTGCCATCTTAGCCCTCACATATTCTATATGGGGTTTCGAGCAGAGTTTATGGTCTAAAATCACTCCCAGGAATTAATTTTCATATACTCTTTCTATTCTATTATTATCTATTATCAACTGAATGTCTGTTTTTATCTGGCGGTTTCCAAACACCATACATTTTGTTTTATTTAGATTTAAAGATTATTTATTTATATCAAACCAGAGTTTCAAACATGCAGAGTATCAAACATGCAGACCAGAGAGGAGACAAAGAGACAGAGAGACATGAAGGTAAACACCACAGCACCATGGTAAACACCACAGCACCATGGTAAACACCACACAGCACCATGGTAAACACCACACAGCACCATGGTAAACACCACAGCACCATGGTAAACACCACAGCACCATGGTAAACACCACAGCACCATGGTAAACACCACAGCACCATGGTAAACACCACACAGCACCATGGTAAACACCACAGCACCATGGTAAACACCACAGCACCATGGTAAACACCACAGCACCATGGTAAACACCACAGCACCATGGTAAACACCACACAGCACCATGGTAAACACCACAGCACCATGGTAAACACCACAGCACCATGGTAAACACCACAGCACCATGGTAAACACCACAGCACCATGGTAAACACCACAGCACCATGGTAAACACAACAGCACCATGGTAAACACCACAGCACCATGGTAAACACCACAGCACCATGGTAAACACCACAGCAACATGGTAAACACCACAGCACCATGGTAAACACCACAGCACCATGGTAAACACCACACAGCACCATGGTAAACACCACACAGCACCATGGTAAACACCACAGCACCATGGTAAACACCACAGCACCATGAAACACCACACAGCACCATGGTAAACACCACAACACCATGGTAAACACCACAGCACCATGGTAAACACCACAGCACCATGGTAAACACCACAGCACCAAGGTAAACACCACAGCACCAAGGTAAACACCACAGCACCATGGTAAACACCACAGCACCATGGTAAACACCACAGCAACATGGTAAACACCACACAGCACCATGGTAAACACCACACAGCACCATGGTAAACACCACAGCACCATGGTAAACACCACACAGCACCATGGTAAACACCACAGCACCATGGTAAACACCACAGCACCATGGTAAACACCACACAGCACCATGGTAAACACCACAGCACCATGGTAAACACCACAGCACCAAGGTAAACACCACAGCACCAAGGTAAACACCACACAGCACCATGGTAAACACCACAGCACCATGGTAAACACCACAGCACCATGGTAAACACCACAGCAACATGGTAAACACCACAGCACCATGGTAAACACCACAGCAACATGGTAAACACCACAGCACCAAGGTAAACACCACAGCACCAAGGTAAACACCACAGCACCATGGTAAACACCACAGCACCATGGTAAACACCACAGCAACATGGTAAACACCACAGCACCATGGTAAACACCACAGCAACATGGTAAACACCACAGCAACATGGTAAACACCACAGCACCATGGTAAACACCACAGCACCATGGTAAACACCACACAGCACCATGGTAAACACCACAGCACCATGGTAAACACCACAGCACCAAGGTAAACACCACAGCACCAAGGTAAACACCACACAGCACCATGGTAAACACCACAGCACCATGGTAAACACCACAGCACCATGGTAAACACCACAGCAACATGGTAAACACCACAGCACCATGGTAAACACCACAGCAACATGGTAAACACCACAGCACCAAGGTAAACACCACAGCACCAAGGTAAACACCACAGCACCATGGTAAACACCACAGCACCATGGTAAACACCACAGCAACATGGTAAACACCACAGCACCATGGTAAACACCACAGCAACATGGTAAACACCACAGCAACATGGTAAACACCACAGCACCATGGTAAACACCACAGCACCATGGTAAACATAAACACCACAGCAACATGGTAAACACCACAGCACCATAGTAAACACCACAGCACCATGGTAAACACCACACAGCACCATGGTAAACACCACAGCAACATGGTAAACACCACAGCACCATGGTAAACACCACAGCACCAAGGTAAACACCACACAGCACCATGGTAAACACCACACAGCACCATGGTAAACACCACAGCACCATGGTAAACACCACACAGCACCATGGTAAACACCACACAGCACCATGGTAAACACCACACAGCACCATGGTAAACACCACACAGCACCATGGTAAACACCACACAGCACCATGGTAAACACCACAGCACCATGGTAAACACCACACAGCACCAAGGTAAACACCACACAGCACCATGGTAAACACCACAGCACCATGGTAAACACCACACAGCACCAAGGTAAACACCACACAGCACCATGGTAAACACCACAGCACCAAGGTAAACACCACAGCACCATGGTAAACACCACACAGCACCAAGGTAAACACCACACAGCACCATGGTAAACACCACACAGCACCATGGTAAACACCACAGCACCAAGGTAAACACCACACAGCACCATGGTAAACACCACATCACCATGGTAAACACCACACAGCACCAAGGTAAACACCACACAGCACCATGGTAAACACCACAGCACCATGGTAAACACCACACAGCACCAAGGTAAACACCACACAGCACCATGGTAAACACCACACAGCACCATGGTAAACACCACACAGCACCAAGGTAAACACCACACAGCACCATGGTAAACACCACAGCACCATGGTAAACACCACAGCACCATGGTAAACACCACACAGCACCATGGTAAACACCACACAGCACCAAGGTAAACACCACACAGCACCATGGTAAACACCACACAGCACCATGGTAAACACCACAGCACCAAGGTAAACACCACAGCACCATGGTAAACACCACACAGCACCATGGTAAACACCACACATCACCATGGTAAACACCACAGCACAATGGTAAACAGCCTATTTACATAGTAACTCCTCCCCCTCCAGACAGCTTTATTACTCCACCTTTCTTCCTCATCACCTCTCCTCACTTCCTCTCCTCACTTCCTCTCCTCACCTCACCTGTATTTTTTTCTTTTTTCCAGCACGCTATTTTAATGTGTGTGCTAATTAACAATAGGTTGACCTCAATTAAAATAGTAATTGGACTGCTCAGGTTTTGAACACGCAGACTGGTACACTTTATAGAAGCAGTTTCTGTGTCACTCATTCCTATTAAGACTTTCTTTTTTTTTGCTTGTGGGTTTAGGGCTTGGTGATTATTATTTTATTAATAGTATGGTATAACAGTATTCCTGTTTTATTTTTACAATATAAATTACATTGTGATGAGATTTTCTTTTTCTAAATAAAGATTGTATTGATAACAGTATATTGTAGAAATTCTTACCTCTATGTGTGTTGATCCATCCCATTAAAGGGGTAGTTCAGGTTTTTGGACCTCTAGCCTCATTTCCCAGTAATGAATGATCTTGCAGATGAGTCCTTTCTCACAGCACAGTCCTTGAGCAAGGACATTTAACCCCTAACTGCTCCCGATGAGCAGGTTGGCACCTTGCATGGTTGCCTCTGCCGTCGGTGTGTGAATGTGTGAGTTACAGTAATGGGTCAAATGTGAGGAACAAATTGTGAAGCGCTGTATAATTTTTTTACCATTTACCTCCCAGCCGTACCTTATAGACTCAATACTGAGATGACCATTGATTCATACAGCATAAGCATGGCCGCCTAGTTATAGTTGAAAGTGGGGGTGCAAGATTTTTTTTTATTCTTTTTTTAAATTTTAATTTTTTTAATTTTTTTTTGCAAGGGATGGTTTGGAGGGGGTCCGGCACGACCCCCTCCACGGCAGATTTTTTTTTACATTTAATGAACACCTGTATGTGCAATTTCCTGCAATATAGAGCCTTCAATCTTGACCAAAATAAAGCTGCTCTTTTCACTATAAAACTCAGTTTATATTGCAGTATGATAGCTATAATAATAATAACTTTCCCGATCCTCCCAAAGCACCTCCGTTCACATCCCCAGCAGCAGTAGCAACTTGTGAACGGACTAGCAGCAACAACAACAACAACAACAACAACAACAACCATTCCACCACGTTGAGTCCACGTCAACATGAAATATTCACTGCGAGGGCTCTTTTAGCTAACGCTAGCTAGGCACGTATGATAGCCAATTACTATTATAATAATAATAACTTTCCAGATCCTCCCGAAGCCCCTCCGGCCCCGTTCACATCCCCAGCGGCAGTAGCAGCAAGCCAACAACAACAACAACAATTAATTGATGCTATCAATAGCCCCAGTGAGCTATTTATTTTACTTTATTTAACAGATTGCAGAATGGGTACAATACAGTACGGCTCAATACACACAATTGTTAAGGGGATGCAGACCAGAGAAAGACGTTTGTCTTGTTTACATCAGGGTCCATACTAGCCCCTTTCGTGACTGTGCTGCACAGAGTGAATCCACAGTCACTTGCTCCTCAATGGGAAACCAACCTAGATTTACCCTGAAGGACTGGTTCTGCCCGAACCGTTCGTTATACAAGTATCACAGAGACATTACAAAGGTGCTCACAGTTGCACAAGGTTTTTTTTTATAAACTGCTCAAAACGACATTATTTCCGCCGTTGGGTGATCACAGCGCAGGCGCACCAGGCAACCCAACGCCGGAAACGGTGCAGTGTTGAGCAGTTTATAAAACATATTTTAAATGTTTATTAGCAACGCCGAGCTTTCAAACCATCCCGTATCTCTGTCCGAAACCCTTGTGCAACTGTGAGCACCTTTGAAATGTCTCTGTGATACTTGTATAACGAACGGTTCGGCCAGAACCAGTCCTTCAGGGTAAATCTAGGTTGGTTTCCCATTGAGGAGCAAGTGACTGTGGATTCACTCTGTGCAGCACAGTCACGAAAGGGGCTAGTATGGACCCTGATGTAAACAAGACAAACGTCTTTCTCTGGTCTGCATCCCCTTAACAATTGTGTGTATTGAGCCGTACTGTATTGTACCCATTCTGCAATCTGTTAAATAAAGTAAAATAAATAGCTCACTGGGGCTATTGATAGCATCAATTAATTGTTGTTGTTGTTGTTGTTGGCTTGTTGCTACTGCCGCTGGGGATGTGAACGGGGCCGGAGGGGCTTCGGGAGGATCGGGAAAGTTATTATTATTATAATAGTAATTGGCTATCATACGTGCCTAGCTAGCGTTAGCTAAAAGAGCCCTCGCAGTGAATATTTCATGTTGACGTGGACTCAACGTGGTGGAATATTTAATGGTGACTGTGGATTCACTCGGTGCAGCGCGGAGGCTCACCATACGAGAAATATTCAGTTTCAATCTGTTTGCGCATTTAGTATACAGTCACAGTGTTCGACTTACGTGATGATTTGCTCCATTTTGATGTAAACGCAGAAGAATAATCCTCACAATGTTATCCAATATCCAGCCTGAATTTTTCAATGGCATTTGAAAAAGCCGCCTCCCCCAACATGTCATATACGTCATGCCGAGGAACCGTGGCCCGTGGGCACTGGATCAAACCATTAAAGTGGGGGGGTCACACAATCTTTGGAAACTTAAAAACTTGCTATTAAGTGTCATTGCGTATTATTAATTTTATTGAAATTACGTACTGTAGTTATGGTTAGATTTATATATGGGGGGGGGGGGGGGGGGTATATCATATTTTTCATATGATCAAAAAGTGGGGGAGCAAAACCAGACGTTTGCCCCCCCATGTTCAATAGTGGTAGAGCAGATGCTTCGAGTGCTCTATTGCGCAGGCGTCTATGAGCATAAGTAGTAAAGGTTTTGTATCGAGTAGCCATGGTAGCCAATGCACAAAGACGGCTTGAAATTGAAAAATGCATCATCAAGAACAGGGTTGGATACGGAGAGCCAGGTACTGGTGCTAACATGCTCGGTTAACACCCAGACACACCACAAACCGCCTCGGCCAGTCCTTCATGCCAGTGGCCATCAGGCTCCACAACCGTAGGACTGTCTGACTCTCAATACTAAACACTGCAGTGCTACTACTATGATACATGTGTACTATTATCATTATTTTGTCATCATTATTATGTGCCATTTCACTATTATTACTATGTTCTACTCCATTGCTATTACTATTTCTATTATTATCTTTTATGCCTGTTACCCCCCCCCCCCCCCCCCCCCACTCCCCCATGCTGCTATGACACCTGAATTTCACTTGACTTGACTTAGCTGGTACTACCCATATGAGGCATAAAAGCAGCCCGTAAGGGGTGGATCTTTGGGGGAAAGGATTGGCTAGACACTGGAATATGTTTATTCAACACATACGCTGCCCTGCAATTAAAGCAACTGCCTGAGGAGCAGCAGTTATGATAGAAAAGGGCTTTAATTAGGCTAATAATTGTTTTGTTGATGCGTGCGATTATGAAGAGGCATGAGGCTGCCAAAGGGGCGCGGTGAGCCCACTTTAGAGGATCACATGAAAACACTGCTTTACCACTGATTTCTTCAAGTGGCAGCACTAATACAGCCATAATACAGCCCTAATACAGCCCTAATACAGCCTTAATAAAGCCCTAATACAGCCCTAATACAGCCCTACTACAGCCTTAATAAAGCCCTAATACAGCCCTAATACAGCCTTAATACAGCCCTAATACAGCCTTAATACAGCCCTAATACAGCCCTAATACAGCCTTAATACAGCCCTAATACAGCCTTAATACAGCCCTAATACAGCCCTAATACAGCCCTAATATAGCCCTAATACAGCCCTAATACAGCGTTAATACAGCCCTAATACAGCCTTAATACAGCCCTAATACAGCCCTAATACAGCCTTAATACAGCCCTAATACAGCCTTAATACAGCCCTAATAAAGCCCTAATACAGCCTTAATACAGCCCTAATACAGCCCTAATACAGCCCTAATCCAGCCTTAATAAAGCCCTAATACAGCCCTAATACAGCCTTAATACAGCCCTAATACAGCCTTAATACAGCCCTAATACAGCCTTAATACAGCCCTAATACAGCCCTAATACAGCCCTAATACAGCCTTAATATAGCTCTAATACAGCCTTAATAAAGCCCTAATATAGGCCTAATACAGCCTAATACATGTTTTCGGTACAGTGGGGGAAAGTTTGGCTTTCCATGTTCCACTCAGGGGTGATGTAGTGTGCAGTAACTAATTGTACTTGTAGGGCTGTCAACAAATATTCTATATTGAAATTAATAATAGAAATTAATAACTGAAACAATTATCATTATTATAATTAGATTGTGAAAAAAACAGCCCCCGGTGGGCGGTCGTTAGTGGTTAACATACCGTTGTATTCGTTCGGTACACTACACAGCCATTCGGTACGATACGGTACACACTGAAACGGTTCAGTTCGGTACGGATACGTGTACCTTTTTACACCCCTATTACAAATAATAATAATGATAATAAATCAGTACAGTGCACTCCAGAAAAGGAATTAGATTAGATCAGATTAAATGTTATTGGCATCTAACCAGAGTGCAAAGTAACAGTAAATTGCATTAACAATATACAGTTAACATCAATATCTATATATAGTAGTAAACCTGCTAGGCTAATGTGTGTACAGTATTATTACATACAGTGGTACACGTTTGAGAGCCAGGGAAGTCCCTAGCGTTTGTTCTCGGTACTTTCTCTGCTCTCTCTGTGTTGTTCCCTCTGTTCTACCAGAGCTGGTGATGGATAATACTCCTTAAAGGGATAAAATACCCATTTAGTCTCTAAGCCCATATGCTGTGTACAGTATATCCACATAAACACAGCAGCAGCAGCAGGCCAGTGTCAGACCATGATGATAAATAAGACCGGCCTCCAGGCCACCATTCCAGGAGGGTTTTCAGGCCATTAAAATGCTAATCTGACTCCTTGCACAATGATAGCATTTCTGGTTGCCATGTGTGTTGCACAGTAATGTATATAGGGATATATGAATGGTGATGTATATGGCTATATGAATGGTGATGTATATGGATATATGAAATGGTGATATATATATATGGATATATGAATGGTGATGTATATGGATATATGAATGGTGATGTATATGGATGAATGGTGATGTATAGGGATATATGGATATATGAATGGTGATGTATGGGGCCCCCCGACTCCGGCTGTCGGCGTTGCCTCCGGCTTGGGCCAGTCGTCATACTAACTCAATTGGCAGAGTTAGCGGGTGGAAGTCGATGGGTGGTAATCTGGACGTTGTGGACAGCGACTCCTACAGGTCGGTTGGGGGACGCCTGCACAGCAGAGACAGGAAATGGCGGGGGTAGTGTGAGCCTGCCACACGTTACACCTCGCCAATGAGAGTCCGTGCTGGCAAGTGAAAAGATGTGACAGGCTGCCTCCTCGTGTATCGGAGGGGACACGTGATGCAAGGCTTCTATCCTCCCTACAACCGGCCAGTGGGGGGCATATGCGAGCAACGTTCAAGATAGGGGAGAATTGGCACAGCGGGTAATTGGGATGGGAGAAAAAGAGGAGAAAAAGAGGAGAAAAAGTGGATAATTTTTTTTATAAAAATAAAGTATATTTTTACACATTATGTAGTATACTTGCAGTGTATTTTCTGACACTATTTATATGCTTTCACTGTACTAATTCAAAGCACGTTTAGTATGATAGTCACTAATATGCTGTAAGTGTAAACTAAGTAGTACACTTGAGAAAATTGTGTTCATCAGGTTTAAGTTGTACTTTGTTAAGTTGTGTTAAAAGCGTACTATATTGGTAAGCAAAAAGTAAGCAAAAGTACATCAAATGTCCAACTTACAAAGTACCGTAAGTACCTCAAATTGGTTTAAATTTAACACAACTTTAGTATAAATGGTAAATGGTGCATTTATATAGCGCTTTTATCCAAAGCGCTTTACAATTTGTTCCTCACATTTTTACCCATTCACTCACACATTCACACACCGACGGCAGAGTCAACCATGCAAGGAGCCAACCTGCTCATCAGGAGCAATTAGGGGTTAAGTGTCTTGCTCAAGGACACATCGACACGCTGCCCGGGAGGAGCGGGAATCGAACCGGGAACCTCTGGATTACCAGACGACTGCTCTACCTCCCGAGCCACTGTCGCCCCCATTATACTATACTTTCTGAATACATAACAAGTATACAAAATTATACAACATATACTTTTAGACTATAGGATGAGCATCTGCATTATGACCTGGAGGACAGATGACTGGTGTCATTGTCCCCCCACCTCTCAGCGGGGAGCTGCCAATGTCACCCCGGTCCGCCCCGCGGAATAGCGGCCAGGAATAGCACGGCCCTGTAGGGACGCCGGGCGGCGTTTACAGCTCTTTCTCTCCGTTCGTATAACGAGAGAGCGAGGGATGGTGTGGGTAATGGACTCCTGTCCCCTTGTCAGTAATGAAGAGGGAGGGAGGAGTGCAGGACCGTGGCTCCCCTCTGGTTTAATGAGTGCGGGAAGCGAGGTGTGATTAGCGTCGTGGGAAGTGGCGGGCGGCAGATGTTAGCAGGTGTTAGCGCTCGTTAGCACTCCCGGGGGAAATGGAGATTGTTCTCGAGTTAGCGGTTAGCTGCCAGCACGCCGCTGTGGTTAGAGCCAGACAGAGAGAGAGACCCTGAAGTTCTAAAGGTCCGACAGCCATGACAAGGAGACGGAGTGAGTATTCGGTTGCGACGGACAGTTATTCCCGTGTGGACGTTGCTACAGTTGTCAGGCAGAGAACACTCAATGAGAACACAAAATCAATATTTTGCTCAGAGGCAAGATGTATACTAATACAGTAGGTGTCCTAAAGGATTAATGGGGTAAAGGATCTCACCTGACATGTGCTTTCTTGAGAGGACATGAGCGGTTCTCAACCGTTTTATTGTACTTGGCTCCAGATTGATAACACATCAGGCTATGCCCCCCCCCCCCTCCCTAGTTTTCTCATGGACTCCCATCTGAGAGCATGTTGGTTTGTTCGAACTAGGGCTGACCCCTATAAGTCGATTAGTCGACTAATCGGTCGAAAGGAGCCGTAGTCGACTGGCCAACCTCTTAGTCGAATATATATACAAAAAAATATATATAATTCTTTATTTCTATTTTTTTTATCATTCTTTCCAAAAGAAAAGAGGCCTAGAAGCGTGGCTAACGCTAATGGCACACATACCAGAGGCTAACTGCCTACGAAATATATATATTTTTTTTTTATCATTCCATTTGGGCTGTGGGGGTGCTTAATGTCTGAAGGAGTCGACTGAAGGCTTCTTGTCCTCTGCAAAAGCATGCAATTGGTCCACTGATGGATACATCTTGATATTTGTCTAGTCTAGTGTGTTCATTAGATGGGTGAAATCATCTTTCAGTGCCTCTGTGCCTGTTTTCGTAGGCAGTTAGCCTCTGGTATGTGTGCCATTAGCGTTAGCCACGCTTCTAGGCCTCTTTTCTTTTGGAAAGAATGATAAAAAAATAAAAATAAAAAATTATATATATAATAATTTACATTTAAAAATATTATTATTATTTTTCTTTTTTTTGTTGACCAATAGTCGACTAACGGCAAATTTTGGCCAATCATAGTCGACCATCCAAATCCTTAGTCGGGGACAGCCCTAGTTTGAACAGATGGTGACTGCGAGTTTTCAGACCCAGCTGCCCCGCTGTAACTGTATAAAGAAAAACACCTTAAAAAAGGAATGTCCCTGATGCTTGGCCCGGTGGGGAGGATGAATTTAGGCCCAGCACGCCACCAGGCTTGCAATACACTGGGGGCAACCCTGGAGAGGATCACAACATCACCTTCTCCCTCACTTTTGCATGCGTCCACTGTCCAAGTATGTTAGAGAACGTGTCCCAGTCCTCCTCAAGTATCGTTCACCCCTGGTTGACCCCTGGTGAAGGTGTTGACCCCTGGTGAAGGTGTTGACCCCTGGTGAAGGGGGTTGACCCCTGACCCCTGGTGAAGGCAGGCAGAGAGGAGAGAAAGTGAGACAGAGAGAGAGAACAACCTTCACCTGTACACGTAACAAGGTACATCTGTTGAACATCCTTCACTGCAGATAATCAGAGTAAGTAAGGAAACAGCCGTTGGTTGCCATGGTGCTTGGGATCGGTAAATTGCTTTAGCAATGTTCTCATTTGTTAACGGTAATTATACCAAGATATCACAACTAATCTGATAATGATATATATATGATATATTATTGAAAAGTCTAGGCTATAAATCAAGGCCACTACAGGCTGCAGCGCTACATTTGGCTTCACATCACTACTACAGTATTTCACATTAAATAATAAAGCAAATTGCCAAATAGACGTTAAAATCCTGCAGCACTTTTCCAAAGTAGCACTGTATTTACTTCTAAATCTGGCCCTTAGGTTGTACATTTATATTTTACATTTCGTCATTTAGCTGACGCTTTTATCCAAAGTGACTTACAAGTTCTGTACGACAAGTCAGCTGGAAGGGCACAACTCTTACAGCAGCTGAGTAACAATGTTCATCAAACAGGGGGAATTAGATTAAGTCCAACATGGCTGCCCTGCTGAGCTGGGGGAATTAGATGAAGTCCAACATGGCTGACCTGCAGTGCTGCCGTCAGCATCATCAATGCAGGATGTCAACATGTCCAGATACACGCATCATTAACACACGCCTGTCCAGATCAGCGGCATCCAGCTGGGAGCTCACACACACACACGCACACACACACACACAAACACACACACACACACACGCACGCACGCACGCACGCACGCACGCACGCACGCACGCACGCACGCACGCACGCACACACACACACACACACGCACACACACAACCACACACACACACACACACGCACACACACACATCTAATCACCCTGCCAGCACCACCAGGGGTCAATGTGTCACAGTCTCCCTGTCCTCCTGCCTTTCCTCTTTCTAAGCTCCATCTACTCCTGTCTAATCTGCTGTTACCTCAGTCTCTCTCTCTCTCTCTTTCTCTCTCTCTCTCTCTCTCTCTCTCTCTCTCTCTCTCTCTCTCTCTCTCTCTCTCTTCTCTCTCCCTCTCTCTTGCTCTCTCACTGTCTCCCAGCTCTCTTAATCCATATCTCTCTCTCCCTCTTTCTCTATCTCCATCCATCCATACCGTATCTCTCTCTCCCTCCCTCTCTGTCCCTCTCCCTCTCTCACCCATCAATCCCCCCCCCTCTCTCTCTCTGATGAAGGCATTGAGGTGGACTGAGTTTTTTGGTCCTGTTGACAAACGGGTGCCTGAGGATTGTACATGTAGCTACCAGCAGACTGTAGCAACCAGCAGAGGAGGGTTTGGGGTGTCAATTGAGGAGGAAGGAATGTTTTTACTCCAGTGTTTTACAAACATTACCAATGACAAGTACAAAATACAATTAAAAGTCATATTTACTAGTTATCTTGTTATCTATATTAGCCTGGCAGGCCTGTCCCCATCGCTGCCTTAGCCATGATAATAATACACTTTAATAATAATAAACTTTAATAATAATACACTTTATTCGTATAGCACCTTTCATACAAAAATGTCAGCTCAAAGTACTTTACAGCAAAAAAAGGACACATACGCATTAAAATTAGCACATAAAGTGCAGACATATAAAATAAATGTCACATTAGGATCTAGCATCCCAATAGGCCACTTTGTTTATGGTTTGATTCTATGGCATAAAATGACATATAAAACCGATAAAACAAGCATAAAAATATAGCAGCATATAAGTAAGGCATATTAGGATCTAACATCCCAATAGACATCTCTGTTTATGGTTTGATTCAGTTTTAAAATAGGTAGTAATACAAACTAGACAATTCCGCGCAGGGGAAATTGTGAAAGTGTCGGTGACGCCTGTGCATCGCCGGCCAACGGGAGAGGGTCTCTCGTGAGTCTCTATGACAAACGGTTCAAAGGATACAAAAAGGGGGCGCGGCCTAAGGATCGGGGGAGTGGTCAACATAGACCATTTGAAGACCATTTGAAATTTTTCAGACTTTTCCGAGTTTTAGAAATTTTTCGGACGTTTCAGATTTTTTTCTGCCTTTTCCGAGTTTTTAAATTTTTTCTGGCTTTTCCGAGTTTTTTTGAATTTTTCTGACATTTCCAAGTTTTTTAAAATGTTCGGACTTTTCCGAGTTTTTGAAAATGTTCTGACTTTTCCAAGTTTTTAAAAAATGTTGGACTTTTCAGAGTTAACATTTTGTTTTGGGCTTTTCCAATATTTTTTTTAATTTTTTCGAGTTTTAATTTTTTTTTTAACTTTTCCGAGTTTTTGAAATTTTTCGGACTTTTCCGAGTTTAAATTTTTTTTTGACTTTTCAGAGTTTTTGAAATTTTTTGGATTTTTTCGAGTTTAAAATTTTTTCCGGACTTTTCCGAGTTTTTGAAAATGTTCTGACTTTCCGAGTTTTACAAAAATGTCTGGCCTAAGGGGGTGTGGCCTAAGGGGGCGTGGTCTAATGATCGGGGGAGTGGTCCATCGACCAATTAAAGAGGATATCCCTACCGAGTACAATGGCACAACCTATCATAGAATAAAAATAATAAGTAGTCCAGGGCCCTACAGCTCGATAGAGCCCCATTAAAATAAACGTTCTGCAACCTGGCCGACAGGTAACTCCTAGGATTGCAGAGGATTAAAAACCATAGCACACAAGTTTAGACGTTAAAATGTCATGGTCGATCGCATCGAAGGCGGCGCTAAAATCAAGTAATACAGTACCAACGAGCTTTGAGTTGTCCATAGAGGTGAGCCAACTATCAGACATTTGAGTCATGGCGGTACAGGTGGAATGACCAGGCCTATACGCATACTGTATATACGCATGTTGGAATAAAGTAGTTAAACAATTAGCAGAGAATAGACTTGTATTTGCTCATACACCATTTTTTTCCAACCGTTTGCTCAGTACTGGCAGAATGCTGATAGGCCTGCTATTGGGACCACAGAAAGTTGCTTTTGTATCTGATCTTTCCCTCCTTCCACAATTTTGGACACACGCCACTAATCAAACATCTATTAAAAATATGACAGATTGGTTTAGAAACACATATGCCACAGATAGTCTTAACAACTTGCTGTCAAGGAGGTCAGTACCAGCAGGCCCCCCAACAGGTAGAGAGCTCAACAACATATCAACCATTCCAGCATAAACCTGCTGTTTGGATGGATGGATAGAGGGATGATAGAGGGATGATGGTTGGAT
The DNA here is from genome assembly GCF_963971535.1 of Notolepis coatsorum. Lineage (NCBI taxonomy): Eukaryota > Metazoa > Chordata > Actinopteri > Aulopiformes > Paralepididae > Notolepis > Notolepis coatsorum. The sequence goes on along the minus strand of NC_140170.1, from coordinate 172,271,626 downwards.
GTATGGATGGATACAGGGATGATGGTTGGATGGGAAGGCCATGGAGGAGCGGAATGGATATTAAATACACTGGTATATACAGTACGAGTCAAGTGTTCCTTTATTAATCTCCTTAGGGAAATGCAGATGTAATAGCAGCATGAGGGATACAGTATAAGGCTGTCAGTTGTCCTTGTACATACGATTACCACATCAAAGCAGGTGTAAAAGGCATACGATTAACACGTTTGTTGTGTGTTATATTTGCTATTATGGGCTGTACCAATAGGAAATGGCTGTGTGCTTTGTAACACCCTACCCTAGTATCACCTAGTATCACCTAGTATCACCTTGTATCACCTTGTATCACCTAGTATCACCTTGTATCACCTAGTATCACCTAGTATCACCTAGTATCACCTAGTATCACCTTGTATCACCTAGTATCACCTTGTATCACCTAGTATCACCTAGTATCACCTAGTATCACCTAGTATCACCTTGTATCACCTAGTATCACCTAGTATCACCTAGTATCACCTAGTGTCACATAGTATCACCTAGTATCACCTTGTATCACCTAGTATCACCTAGTGTCACATAGTATCACCTAGTATCACCTAGTATCACCTAGTATCACCTAGTATCACCTTGTATCACCTAGTATCACCTTGTATCACCTAGTATCACCTAGTATCACCTAGTATCACCTAGTATCACCTAGTGTCACATAGTATCACCTAGTATCACCTTGTATCACCTAGTATCACCTAGTATCACCTAGTATCACCTAGTGTCACATAGTATCACCTAGTATCACCTAGTATCACCTAGTATTTTATTTGTTAACATCTGGCAGCCTGGTATTCAAATGCATATATTCTTTTAAAATGTAAACATAATTAGAATATGGAAATTCATTCTGATACAGTATAAAGTTTTATGTATTTATTTTTTAATGGTATTATTTTTTGTTTGTTTGTTTGCTTTTTGCTGAGCCAAAGCTGACCATGACCACCTGCTGTGGTGGACTGCAGAGGGTGAGGGAGAGGGCACATCTGGTGTGTGTGTGTGTGTGTGTGTGTGTGTGTGTGTGTGTGTGTGTGTGTATGTGTGTGTGTGTGTGCGTGCGTGTGTGTGTGTGTGTGTGTGTGTGTGTGTGTGTGTGTGTGTGTGTGTGTGTGTGTGTGTGTGTGTGTGTGTGTGTGTGTGTGTGTGCGTGTGTGTGTGCGCGTGTGTGTGTGTGTGTGTGTTCAGCATCCCATCTGGTCCATGGCGCCAGGCAGCACCGGAGCTGGGAGGCACGGCGAGGGACGGTCCAAACAGAGTTGCCTGGGAGGCCGCGTTCATACATGTGCTTTCAGCATGCACAAGATATGACATCACACATGAGATCACACATGACATCACACACGACATCACATACGACATCACACATGACATCACACACGACATCACACATGACATCACATACGACATCACACACGACATCACACATGACATCACATACAACATCACAAAATGTGTGAATTTGAATTTCATCAGGCTGAAGTCAGTGAGGTGGAGCGGTTACTCCGCTCTCTTCCTGATAGTAAGTTAGCAGGCCTAGATAACGTGGATAGTAAAGTGCTGAGAATGACTGCTGGTATTATAGCATCTCCTATATGTCATATTATGAATAGATGTTTGGATGTGGGTCTATTTCCAAAGATGTGGAAGGAGGCTAAGGTTTTTCCTTTACCTAAGGATACCAAAGCTGCTTTTAATGAGGGAAATTCTAGACCTATAAGTATTTTACCTGTCTTGAGCAAAATCATGGAAAAGAGTATTTTGTTTCAAACAAGCTTGCAACAGATTCTCAACATGCCTATAGAGCTGGGCCCTGTTTCTTGTACCTGGATAACTGAGTTAGCCGGATAACTTTAACTGGATAACTGAGTTAGCCGGACTTTCCGGTTCCATGTACGTGGATTTTCCAAATCACCATGACAACAGATCCAAAAGTTTGAGCCTGGTCGAAAGCAGAGTTCAAGTTCAAGTTAGCCGGATCACGCAGAGCCACGCCCCCGCAAAGAAAGTGACAGCTCGTTTCCTGAAATTATTCCCACAGCCTAGGATCTGCGTTACACCATTCTGAATTACGTTTTTGTGCTCCATTCTTCCAGAGGGGTCTTTTGAAATGTAAAATAGACCCAAAATGCTGATACTAAATTCACTTTGTCCTAAATAATGCACGTTATATATACCGTGGCGACGGTGGCGCTCGCTCGTGCGATGTACACATTATGTGGTTATTTTAATTGTAACTGGGATTAAGATGTCTGATGAGATGCGCTGTTTGACGGATTTGAGAAATTGAATGAGCCGTTGACGTCACATTAATGAATGAGGATAAAGAGATAAACTTCATTCAAAACAAAGGATATTCTAAACACGGGTCTCTCGTTCATTAATGTATAAACAATGAATTTATCCCATCTGGCACAGTCGTGCAGCGGTAGTGCTCAAGCCTGCCAACCCAGCGACCGGGGTTCAAAACCCGGTGTTTCCAATATGATTTTTTTGAATATAATATTAATGATTATACGCCAAAGTAGCCTGGTTTTAAGTTAAAATATTATAAATCTACATGCATTGAGGATGTCATTCTTTATATAGCTCTCAACGTGCACCAAATTGAATTATTCCTATATTGCAAAAAGAAGGAGACGACTAGGGTCTCGAACCCCGGTCGTCTGTGTGAAAGTCAAAAGAACAACCCGTTAGACCACATTGGAGATAAGTTAAAGATTGACTATACATCAATCAATGGGTAAGAGAGCCGTATCGTAATTCTGTATAACAGTTAACTAATTATTTTCGCTAGCAAGATCTCATTTGATTATTCAATCCAGCAGGCAAGTTTAAAGAAATATAATCTGATTGATTGAGGTAATGAGGGACTTAAAATTAGCCTATAGATAACGCATTTAACTTGTCGGCGAGGCGATTGAGCCGTATTGCAATCTGTCAATAAAGTCTTAAATCAATTCATCAATCAATGCCGTTAGAGAATCAGGATCTCTGCCATCGATACGTGCTGGCTTTTCACCTAAAGCGGCCGCGCGCATTTAGCCTGAGTCGCAAGTCTGGCTTGAGTTAACGAGACTGAATCCACCTTCGTGGAACAGGAAAATCCCGGCTTCAAACATCGGGTTAACTGAAGCTGGATAATGACATCTTGATCGACTTAGTTGAACCACGTACAAGAAACAGGGCCCTGGTCACTCTACTTCTACTGCCTTGATACAGATGACTGATGACTGGCTTAAAGCTATAGATAACTCTATGTTGGTGGGAGCTGTGCTGTTAGATTTTAGTGCTGCATTTGATGTGCTGGACCATTCTCTACTGGTTGATAAACTTAAATGTTATGGTTTTAACTCTTCTGCTTTAAAGTGGATACTAAGTTATTTGTCCTCTAGATCACAGAAGGTGTATCTAAATGGCAGCCTGTCCAGTAGCAGAGGTCTAGAGTGTGGCGTGCCGCAAGGAAGTTGCCTAGGACCTTTGCTCTTCTCTGTATTTACGAATGACCTATCTTGGGCTACCAAATGTGCTACAACAGTTCTTTATGCAGATGATTCAACATTGTATTATGCGGCACCATCATGCAATGTACTTAATGAAGTTTTGAGTAGAGAACTTAAAGTTGTGCATGACTGGGTAGTATGTAATAGACTTGTCCTTAATATCTCCAAGACTAAATGTATTGTGCTGGGAACAAGGCACAGGTTATCTACAAATCCAAAGCTTCATTTAAACTTGTGTAATTCAGCAGTTCAACAAGTTGAAAGTACTAAACTCCTTGGAGTGATGCTGCACTCTGTCTTGGTCTCAGCATATTAATTATATTGTTTTAAAAATGGGAAGAGCAATTGGTATTTCCAGGAAATGTGCTTCTTTTGTTGCCCGTCCCCTTTTATGTCAGATAGTGCAAAGTTTAGTTTTATGTCATCTTGACTATTGCTCTGCGATGTGGTCATCTGCTGCCAGTGGTGACCTCAGGAAGCTCCAGGTGGTCCAGAACAGGGCAGCACGGTTGGTACTGGGCTGCTCACTAAGGTCTAATGTGAGCCGTATGCATGCCCGCCTCTCTTGGCTTAACGTTGAAAATAGATTGTCTTTTAATATACTTGTGCTGTTCAAGTTGGTCATGAGCAGTAAGACTCCTGTTTTTATACATAATCAGATTGTTTTTAGTAATACTGTGCACAAGCATTACACTAGAGGTTCCAGTAGTGGGCAGCTTGAATTGCCAGGTCCTAGAACCAGCGCTCTGGGGAGATCTTTTATTTTTAGAGCATTAACTCTGTGGAATGGCCTGCCTCGGAACCTCTGCTGCATTTACAGTAGATTCACTTTTAAAAAGAATCTTAAATTGTTTTTAAATTGTTTTTAACACTGTAAAGTAATTTTTTGTTTTTGTTTTACACTAATGTAATTTTAGCTATATTAATTGTTACAGTAGGTTCATTATGCATTGTGTGTACTGACTTTTAATAATTTTGTTTTTTGCAATAGTGATTGTTTTTGTGTGTTTTTTTGTGTGTGGACCCCAGGAAGACTAGCTGGTTGCTATCGCACCAGCTAATGGGGATCCCTAATAAAATCAAACATCACAAATGACATCACACATGACATCACACACGACATCACACATGACATCACATACGACATCACACATGACATCATACAACATCACACAACATCACACACGACATCACACACGACATCACACATGACATCACACACAACATCACACATGACATCACATACGACATCACACATGACATCACATACGACATCACACATGACATCACACACAACATCACACATGACATCACATACGACATCACACATGACATCACATACGACATCCCACATGACATCACACACAACATCACACATGACATCACACACAACATCACACATGACATCACATACGACATCACACATGACATCATACGACATCACACAACATCACATACAACATTGATTGATTGATTGATTGATTGAAAACTTTATTAACAGATTGCAGAATGGGTACAGTACAGTACAGCTCAATACATACAATTGTTAAGGGGATGCAGACCAGAGAAAGACTTTCGTCTTGTTTACATCAGGGTCCCCTATTTTCAATTCATCGTAACATATATGACATACATGACATACAGATAGACAGTACTGCTACATCTATACATTTATGACATACCAAAGACACTGTACATTGGACACACACACACACACACACACACACACACACACACACACACACACACATACATACAAACACACACACACACATACACACACACACACGCACACACACACACACACACACACACACATATATACACACACACACACACATATATACACACACATATATACACATTTACACGCATATACGTGGGGCGACAATGGATTAGGAGGTAGCGCAGTCGTCTGGTAATCCGGAGGTTCCCGGTTCGATTCCCGCTCCGACAGCGTGTCGAAGTGTCCTTGAGCAAGACACCTAACCCCTAATTGCTCCCGATGAGCAGGTTGGCACCTTGCATGGTCGCCTCCGCCATCAGTGTGAGAATGTGTGAGTGAATGGGTGAAATGTGAGGAACAAATAGTAAAGCGCTTTGGATAAAATATACACCATTTACCATATACTGTACTCACTCACTCTCATATACTGTACTCACTCACTCTCATATACTATACTCACTCATTCACTCTCATATACTGTACTCACTCACTCTCATATACTGTACTCACTCACTCTCATATACTGTACTCACTCACTCTCATATACTATACTCACTCATTCACTCTCATATACTGTACTCACTCACTCTCATATACTGTACTCACTCACTCTCATATACTGTACTCACTCACTCACCATATACTGTACTCACTCACTCACCATATACTGTACTCACTCACTCTCATATACTATACTCACTCATTCACTCTCATATACTGTACTCACTCACTCTCATATACTGTACTCACTCACTCTCATATACTATACTCACTCACTCTCATATACTGTACTCACTCACTCTCATATACTGTACTCACTCACTCTCATATACTATACTCACTCATTCACTCTCATATACTGTACTCACTCACTCTCATATACTGTACTCACTCACTCTCATATACTATACTCACTCATTCACTCTCATATACTGTACTCACTCACTCTCATATATTGTACTCACTCACTCTCATATACTGTACTCACTCACTCTCATATACTGTACTCACTCACTCTCATATACTGTACTCACTCACTCACTATCATATACTGTACTCACTCACTCTCATATACTGTACTCACTCACTCTCATATATTGTACTCACTCACTCACTCACTATCATATACTGTACTCACTCACTCTCATATACTGTACTCACTCACTCTCATATATTGTACTCACTCACTCACTATCATATACTGTACTCACCCACTCTCATATACTGTACTCACTCACTCACTATCATATACTGTACTCACCCACTCTCATATACTGTACTCACTCACTCACTATCATATACTGTACTCACTCACTCTCATATACTGTACTCACTCACTCTCATATACTGTACTCACTCACTCACTCACCATATACTGTACTCACTCACTCTCATATACTGTACTCACTCACTCTCATATACTGTACTCACTCACTCACTCACCATATACTGTACTCACTCACTCTCATATACTGTACTCACTCACTCTCATATACTGTACTCACTCACTCTCATATACTGTACTCACTCACTCACTATCATATACTGTACTCACTCACTCATATACTGTACTCACTCACTCTCATATACTGTACTCACTCACTCTCATATACTGTACTCACTCACTCTCATATACTGTACTCACTCACTCACCATATACTGTACTCACTCACTCTCATATACTGTACTCACTCACTCACTCTCATATACTGTACTCACTCACTCTCATATACTGTACTCACTCACTCTCATATACTGTACTCACTCACTCACCATATACTGTACTCACTCACTCTCATATACTGTACTCACTCACTCTCATATACTGTACTCACTCACTCTCATATACTGTACTCACTCACTCACCATATACTGTACTCACTCACTCTCATATACTATACTCACTCATTCACTCTCATATACTGTACTCACTCACTCAACCATATACTGTACTCACTCACTCACTCTCATATACTGTACTCACTCACTCTCATATACTGTACTCACTCACTCACTCTCATATACTGTACTCACTCACTCTCATATACTGTACTCACTCACTCTCATATAATGTACTCACTCACTCACTCTCATATACTGTACTCACTCACTCTCATATACTGTACTCACTCACTCACTCTCATATACTGTACTCACTCACTCTCATATACTGTACTCACTCACTCACTCTCATATACTGTACTCACTCACTCTCATATACTATACTCACTCATTCACTCTCATATACTGTACTCACTCACTCTCATATACTGTACTCACTCACTCTCATATACTGTACTCACTCACTCTCATATACTGTACTCACTCACTCACCATATACTGTACTCACTCACTCTCATATACTGTACTCACTCACTCACCATATACTGTACTCACTCACTCTCATATACTGTACTCACTCACGCTCATATACGACAGGTATTTTATTATAACGATGGTCGAGCAGTCCAGGCAGAGGTAGGTCACACACAGAGGGGGTATTCATATAGTCCAGGGGAATATGTGGAGCAGGGTAGTAAGACAGGCGAGGGGTCGTAAACAGAATCGGATGCTCAAACAGTCCGGGAGTACGCGAGGATCAGGGTAGTCAAACCGGCGAGGGGTCGTACATGGGATCAGATACTCAGACAGTCCGGGGAGTAAGCGTGGATCAGGGTAGTCAAACCGGCGAGGGCTCGTACACGGGATCAGATACTCAGACAGTCCGGGGAGTAAGCGTGGATCAGGGTAGTCAAACCGGCGAGGGGTCGTACACGGGATCAGATACTCAGACAGTCCGGGGAGTAAGTGAGGAGAATGGTTAGGAGGGCGGAGGTCATACACGGGATCCAGGAGTAGAGAACAGGACGTGGAGCCAGATGGATGGCTGAGGGAAAGGAAGACAAGGCAGGGTTAAACACGAGACACCGGTATGGAATACTAAATAACTGTAAAGCGCTAAAGACCACGACTGACTGGAGAATACTAAGCTACGATCTGGCAGCATGATGACATCTGAGCCAAGTCTATGTAGGTGTGAAGCAATCAGCACACAGATGTCAATCAGCTGCTCCCTGGGCTCTCACACACCTGACTCCGTGCCTGTAATCAGAAAGAGAGAGAGAGAGAGGGAGAGAGGGAGAGAGGGAGAGAGAGAGAGAGAGAGAGAGAGAGAGAGAGAGAGAGAGAGAGAGAGAGAGAGAGAGAGAGAGAGAGAAGACAGGCAGGAAATAGGGTGTGACATATACATACCAATTATTCGCTTGTTCTATTCTCCATCCATCTATCATCCATAGCAACACCATATATCACCGACATCCTGATGGGGGATACCCTTTGAACTGCTCATCTGAGGTTTCTCTCTTTTTTTCTCTCCATATTGCTAGGTGTTAGGGAGTCGTTCCTTATCTTCATGTGGGAAAGTCTGGGGCTGTTGCAAAATTGTGGATTTTATGGTGGTTTTTGTTGTGGATCTATTGTGATGTTTCTTCTTGATCTGTGAAGCCCATGGGGGCAATTTGTTGGCCCATGGGGGCTATACAAATACATTGGATTTTATTTGGTGACATCCAAGACGTCACATGGCGTCTCGACAGGAGTATATAGTGGGATTGATTGAATAGTTTATTGATTTAAATGAATAACACATAATACAATTTAACAGGTATACATATCAGCCCACCATTTACCAATAGGATTAAAAAACACAATAAAGCCATAAGCTTGTTTCCATTGCGGTCCTTCATCAGTGATGTCCGTGGAGTTATGTACTGGTGTGTGGACGTGGGTGTTTTATAATGCAGGACCTGTTCAGAGGTCTTTAGGTGAGCCTGCCACGCAGGGGGGGGGCATATTGCAGACAACTTACAATCAATTGATCAACTATTCAATACTATTAATTAGGGGTGTAACGGTACACAAAAACCACGGTACGGTACGTAGCTCGGTTTTGAAGTCAAGGTTCGGTACGGGTTTTCGGTACAGTGGGGGAAAGTTTGGCTTTCCATGTTCCACTCAGGGGTGATGTAGTGTGCAGTAACTAATTGTACTTGTAGGGCTGTCAACGAATATTCTATATTGAAATTAATAATCGACTTGTAATTTTTTTTTCTTATAATAATAATTATATTAGATTGTGAAAAAAACAGCCCCCGGTGAGTGGTCGTTAGTGGTTAACATACCATTGTATTCATTCGGTACACTACACAGCCGTTCGGTACGGTACGGTAAACATAGAAACGGTTCGGTTCGGTACGGATATGTGTACCTTTACACTCCTACTATTAATACATGCATAAATACAGTAGTATTCCATTTTACAAACAACAAAAGAACAAAAGGAAAGACACATAATATAATCCCTTTGTTATCTACTCCCAGCTTCTGCTACTCATGATCCACCTCTTTATAGATGATTTAAAAGTGGAGAATGGGCTTATGGACTTCAACTCCATTGGTAGGCTACGCTATTCTTTTTTTTTGTATCCACTTTTTCTCCTTCTTTTTCAGTTTTTCTCCCATCCCAATTTAGTCGTGCCAATTCCCCCCTCCCCTGTCTTGATCGTTGCTCGCATGTACCCCCCACTGGTCGGTCGTAGGGAGGGTTGAAGAATCTATCGCATGTCCCCTCCGATACATGCAGAGTCAGCCAGCCACATCTTTTCACCTGCCAGCGCGGACTCTCATTGGCGAGGTGTAACGTGTGGGAGGCTCACACTACCCTCGACATCTCCTGTCCTTGCTGTGCAGGCGCCCTGTCCGACGTGTAGGAGTCGCTGTTTACAACGACCAGATTACCACCCATCGACTTCCCTCCCGCTGACTCTGCCAATTGAGTCAGTATGACGGCCAGCCCAAGCCGGAGGCAACGCTGACAGCCGGATTCGATACCGGTGTCTCACACGTTGGTGACGAGCACTTACACCGCTGCGCCACCCAGCCGCCCGGTAGGCTATGCTATTCTATAGTACCGCTGCTGAATACAGGAATGAGTTTTGGCCTATTACTCTGTTGCATCTTACTGGGACGAGGTCTGTAGGGCTCCCCCTGGTGGCGTGTCCATGTACATCCCTAACCCTGTTAAAATAGCCACTGAGGTACTGAGGGACAGTATTCCCGAGTATCTTGTGTACCATGCAGAGTTTTAATTGAGAGACCCTCTCCTCAACCCTGAGCCACTTGAGGCTGTTAAAATGTGTCTGTGAAATGTGAGTCCTGGGTTGGAGTTTTAAAATCAGTCTAGTTAATTTGTTCTGAGCTGTCTGTAGCCTACCTTTCAGTGCTACTGTGATGCCAGTGTACCAGGAGGAGCATGCAGCGTAGTCATAATGACATTGAATCAGGGCCCCTGCCAGGACTTCTAAGGCTGACCTGTTAATATAGGTGGACACTCTGCAGAGAAATGTAATTCTCTGGTTGATCTTTGAGACCACCTTTTGTGCCATGCTCACCCCTGATAAGGTGTTAGTAGGCCCCCTCAACCCGGCTTACCCCTGCCTGCTGCCAACTATCCCACATCAGGAATGCTGTCCTACAAAAGCTGTATTGGTTTGTGGCTAACTATCTGTAGCCAGTATGAGGAACAGCATGGATTGTGCAGAGACCAACATTTATGTTGTTATTTACATATTATGTGCATGTTGCGTGTATGTATCCCCTCCCTACTTTCCATTTCCCCACATGGAATTCACCTGATTGGATAAACCCAAAGTTGAACCTAAAATAGGTTTCTGACAACTACGTAGTATGAACTAGTTTGTTTAAACTAGTTTGACAGTTTGATCTGAACTTAGTTCGATGGCACAGCGTTACAATGATGATCGTACCCCATGGGATCCTATGTAAGCATACCATTGTTTTGGTTTGACATGCTCAGTTGTGGCATCTAGTGGCTGAATGTTAAAGGAACACGCCAACATTAGCTTATCGCCTTCTCCAGAGAGAGACAAGAAGATAGATACCAGTTTCCTCTCTGTGCGTTCAGTAGAAATAGCACAATGAAGGAAAGCGGACATGGCTGGTTAGACTAGGCAGTGTCCAACTAACACCTCCCCCGAAGGCTAACCGGCCATGTCCGCTTCCATTCATTATGCTAAGCTAGGCTAACATGCAGCCAGATAGCTTTCTACTGAACGCACAGAGAGGAAACTGGTATCTATCTTCATGTCTCTCTCTGGAATAGACGGTAAGCTAATTGCGTGTTCCTTAACTATAGCAGCTTTAATCCCCCCCCCTATAATTTTCTCACTTCACCTTGACATCTCTGACGGTCTCTACTAGAGTGTGAACGATGGTTGACTTTGTCACTGCGTCGGTTCCCGGTCTAATCCTGTCACTAACGGCTTTAGATTTCTAGATCATAACTCAATTCAGATAGAGCCATGTGTCATTGGAGCGGGATAATCCCTCATGACTGTCACCGGCGACAGGGCAGATTACTGAGGGAATGTCATTTGTGTTAATAGAATATGAGAGGTTTGGTTCATTACTTAAAAAAAAAAAAAAAAAGGTGTTTGGAAATGGCACAAATGTTATGTAATACTGTTAATGGGGGGGGGGGGGGGGGGGTAAACTTCAGACAGTTCATAAAACTTAGTTTAGTAAAAAAAAATAAGAATAAAGAGAGAGATAGCACAGTACAGATGACAAGTACAGTATGAGGGGGTATAAATATTATTCATAATTAATTATGCCAATATAAAATATATTTTAATTCACACGACAATTGCATTTCCAATGAATTAGGTTAGGAAATACATTTGCCCGGGATCTAACGAGACTTCTTTTAATCGAATGTAAATGTGTTAATTTGATTACATCTGTTCCCATCTTGTATTGTACAATAATTGTTGCAAAGAATTTATAAATAAATACAAATGTATTTCCGAATCCGAATCCGAATACAGATGATTTAGTTTATTGAACAGATACCAATAATGACGTCTCTGCACACCCCTAGCTGTGATTGTGCTCATAGCACTCTCTCTCTCTCTCTCCCTCTTCTCTCTCCTCTCTCCTCTCTCTCTCTCTCCTCTCTCTCTCTCTCTCTCTCTCTCTCTCTCTCTCTCTCTCTCTCTCCTCTCCTCTCTCCTCTCTCTCTCTTCTCTCTCTCTCTCTCTCTCCTCTCTCTCTTCTCTCTCTCTCTCTCTCTATCAATTGCTCTGTTAGGAAAAACAAAGTCGACAAGACACACATCAAACAGACACTAATTCTACTTCATGGTCAAGCGTGTTAATGAACGAGAACATGCTCCCATTATCGTGGTGAATCGTGAGCGTTTCATTCAACAACAAGCTCCAGACGTCGCTGGTGTGGAATTACCCAGGATGACACACACACACACACACACACACACACACACACACACACACACACACACACACACACACACACACACACACACACACACACACACACACACACACACACGCACACACACACACAATCACAATCACTTTTTCTCTGGACTCTTTTCGTATCACAAACAGTACTGTATTTGCAAATCTGGTATGTCATAAATGTATAGATGTAGCAGTACTGTCTATCTGTATGTCATATATGTTCGATGATTGAAAAATGGGGGACCCTGATGTAAACAAGACGAAAGTCTTTCTCTGGTCTGCATCCCCTTAACAATTGTGTGTATTGAGCTGTACTGTACTGTACCCATTCTGCAATCTGTTAATAAAGTTTTCAATCAATCAATCAAACACACACACACACACACACACACACACACACACACACACACACACACACACACACACAGACACACACACGGTGTACTTGGCACAGAAGTGGCGCTATCACGTTCTGTGTCACAGCCGTATTGGAAGTGAGAGGACCGGTCATGCAGTAGTCTGAGAAATAATGAGTCAGCACTTTGGTGAGATGGAGCTCTCCATCCCATAATACTCCCCAAAGATCACTCTTATAGTCAAATATACTCTGTGACCAGGGCTGCCTGGGAGAAATGCGAGGCCCTGTGCGAGATTTAAACGCGAGCCCCCCCCCCCCAAAAGGTAAAAAATAAATAAATAAAAAAAATATATATATTTTCTTTTTTTTTCTTCTTCATACAGTCAACATATTCTTAAATAATAGCGCTGCCCGAGGCTGGGCATGATACAGTCAACATATAGCAAGAGAGAGAGTGAGAGAGAGCTCCCGTTCTACAGTCAATATACAGTGTACAGAGAGAGAGACACATTGGAAAGAAATTGAAATGCTATTTGGCCCTAAACAGAGAGTACACAGTGGCAGAATACCTGAGCACTGTGACTGAAGATCCTTGACTAGGTACAGACTCAGCGAGCACAGCCTAGCCATCGAGAAAGGCCGCCATAGGCAGACTGTGTGTGTTAGAAAGAGAGAGAGAGAGAGAGAGAGAGAGAATGTGTGTTTGTCGTGTGTGTGTGTGTGTGTTAGAGAGAGAGCATGTATGAGAGAGATAAGCAAAGATGACCCCCTAAAGGATATTCAACTTTTAATGAAAGAACAAAACAGAAGGAAAAGATAACTTCACAAAGGCAACATGAATATACATAGATCCAAAAGGACAAAGATCAACACTTAAATCCAAAGAGAAGAGGGTCTATACCAGAGAAAACAAAGCAGCAAGGAGCCATTTGGCCGACATCAGCTAAAGGCTAGCCAGGTAGGCTACTGACACCAGGCCACACACAGCTTTGGCCAACGGCCCAACGCTACCCAAGCTACACAAACGACCAAGACAATGAATTCACACACAGCACATGTCGTATCTCCAAATGTTGTGAAGTAACATATGTTTTGCCTGGAAAAAACATCGTTATTAACAAAACATTCGGGAGGAGGAAGGAAGAGTGGGGGTAATGTCATGACATTTTCATTAATCTTACCTGCACCAAGGAACGCAGGGCGAAAGGCCGCAACACAGGTCTCCACGTGACGAAAGGCCTCTCGCTGGCGGGACAAAAAGCTATGCTATGGCCGGAGCCTTGTCATGGTGCAGGCCCGACTACATCTTCTGTCAAAGATGATGTCATAGTCAGAGTGCCAGAACCCCCTGCTATTCTCACGGCTAATGTCAATGGTCGTAGCACAAGCTAACAGCTTACTAGTCTCTAGGCTAACTGATAGCATCAAACGAACGTTCCCAGCCGAGCGCAGCCGGCAGCTAACGTCGTAGCTAAACAGCTAACTGGCTAACAGTTAGCTCAACCAGGCTATCGCTAACCATTAGCTAACGCAGAAGCAAGCTATGCGGCTACATACAGGTGCTGACACCAGGCCACACACCGTTAGCTACTAGTAGTACTACAACAGCTAGTCGGCCAGTTTAGCTCCAGAGAGAGAGAGAGAGAGAGAGAGAGAGAGAGAGAGAGAGAGAGAGAGAGAGAGATGTCCACGGCGGGAATAGAATAGAGTTAATAGAATAAGTTAAAAACTCACCAACGTCCAAGAGGATGGAGACAACCGCGTGGAGTTGACGAAGTTCATCTGCCAAACGACCATCCTCTTCATCTTGGCTGCATGCGCATGATGCGCTGTCTCTAGGTTAGTTAACGCTAGTTAGCCTTTAGCTAAGCTAGCTACTAACCGACATCACCATGACAAGGCTCCGGCCATTTGTCCCGCCAGCGAGAGGCCTTTCGTCAACGTTCCTTGGTGACAGACCGACTGATAATGACCGACCTCTTCGTCTTGGCTGGCATAACTAAGCATAATAGTCAAAAGCTGCACGCACGAAATAGTCAAACGCAGCTGACGCGCGCCGGCGTACTACACATGATGTAACATGTAAGTAACCACTCCCTACGTTGAAACCAATAGTATGTCTGCTGCAGAGCCCAGAGCTCCAATAGTGACCCAGGTGCAGACCCAGGAACAAGTCAGACACATTCTACAAACGTGTCTAATGTGAAATATATAAGCATATAAGCAAAACTAGATTTTAGGTCTGTGATGAAAAAGGGTCCCCCTTCCCGCGAGGCCCTGTGCGACCGCACTGCTTGCACACCCCTGAGGCGGCCCTGTCTGTGACCTAACTAAATGTACTCTTATAGAGTCAAACTGTGACCTAAGTAACTAAATGTACTCTTATAGAGTCAAACATACACTGTGACCTAGGTAACTAAATGTACTCTTATAGAGTCAAACATACTCTATAAGAGTATGTTTGACATACTCATGGAACATTGACTTCATTATCACATTTAAAACCCACCTCAAACCCACCGTTTAGGCAGGCGTATTTCTGATTTGATTGTAATTTGATATTTGATTGTAATTATAAATTAACTGCTTTTAATTGTTTTACAGCGACATTAAGTGCCTTGAAAGGCGCCTTATAAATACAATGTATTATTATTATACATTACACACACACACAAAAATCCACTGTGTCATCACCGCCACAGCTGTACTGTATCTGCAGTTGCTCGTTAGGGCAGATCACAGGATCGATACTGGAAACGGCCTAATTAAATCAATTTCCATCTCTTATCTCAGCTCCCTGGTGTGATTTAGTTTTCTCCATTGATTAGCCTGTGATGTTTAATTAAAAACGTCGTCCCTCGTTAATCATGTCTGGCTCATGTTCCTCCTCACGTTCCCCTCTAGACGGTAGGCCAAGAGACCGGGATCATCTGGCGCTTATTTCGTTGTTTTATTGCGTGTGTGGAGTAATTGGACGTTAGCGCGCGAGCCGGGAAATGATTGAGTGTAAATCCATGTTGAAGTGTTAATTTAGCCTCGTCAAAACGCTCTGAGGGTTGTTTATTCCTACGTCTTCAGGATGGAGTGTCTAGTTAGAATAGATTGTTTATGAGAGAGAGAGAAGAGAGAGAGAGAGAGAGAGAGAGAGAGAGAGAGTGAGAGAGAGAGAGAGAGAGAGAGAGAGAGAGAGAGAGAGAGAGAGAGAGAGAGAGAGAGAAATAGTATACTGTGAAGGTGCATAAGTGAGATTGAGTATGATGAATGTACTGTATGACATTGCTTGGTGTTTGTTTATCAGTGTTTGATGTGTGTGTGTGTGTGTGTGTGTGTGTGTGTGTGTGTGTGTGTGTGTGTGTGTGTGTGTGTGTGTGTGTGTGTGTGTGTGTGTGTGTGTGTGTGTGTGTGCAGGGACCGAAACTAGAGAGCGCCACCCGCCATTTGCGCTCAGTTTTTACGTTTGGCGCCTCCCACTGAGACGTCTGAGCGCCGTGTGACGGGCTATCAAATAGTCATGTGAAAACCGAAAATCATGATCCAATTCTTTAGCAGAGTTCTCACTCGCTGTCTCAGCCGACATGAAGCGCGCACCGCGCACTGCTGCTAGCCCCTCCCCACCTGTTTCTGTATGCCTGCATGTAAACAGAGGCTATTGCCTCCGAGTCACCGTGACGTTAGTTAGCACTGCTGCTGCTGCTAATGCCTGCATGTAAACAGAGGCTATTGCCTCACCGTGACGTTAGTCTAGTCAGTGTGGGACCTTCGTGAGATAACGTTAGCTACCGTTACAAAATGACCCAGTCAACTATTCACTTAGTTTAATACACGAGGCATTGTGTAACGTTATCCAGCCGGCTAGCTACGGATAGCTCCCGACATCAACAAATCCTCCAGCAATAGCCCAGTGCATAATACCTCCGTTGGCTAGGTAACTAGTCACTACGAAATGTCGCAGTAAACTAAATAGTTCACTGAGGCGTTGTCCCAACGCCATCCAGCAGTAGCTACAGATAGCTCTTGGCATCAATGTCCTACAACAACAACATGCGTATTCGAGTCCCTGGTTTACATCGCATGAGTGAGGGCTGCTGACTAGGGTCCAGGTGCAGCGCCGGAGAATTATTTTGCATGCTGAATGTAGCGTTTAGGGTCCAGCTGCACCCCCGGAGAATCCTTGCTGGAGCTGGAGGCCACTCGAGTATACACACAGACAGTGGAGCTGTTTGCAGACAGCGAGGTGGCGATGTCTCGCAGATAACACAATCACAAGTATGATTATATAATATATATATTTTATTAAAAAAAAATCTATATAAAATAATAATAAAAAAAATGTGTATCAAAAAAAAGTTGGCGGGTAAGAAATATGCTTGGCGGGTAGATTCTTCCCATCTACCCGCCACTGGCCGGTGAGTCAAAAAGTTAATTTCGCTCCCTGTGTGTGTGTGTGTGTGTGTGTGTGTGTGTCCAGTGTTCCTTTCTCCAGCCACACCTGGCTGAAAGCAGACCTCTAGTGAACTGAGAAGAGCAAGATCTAAAGCACCTGCAACAAGTAGGGTCTTTATCCTTCTTGAGAAGCAAACACATGTAAACCTGGTGGTAGTCTACCTTGTTCGACAGACTCATTATATACATCTACTGTAACAGAACCTTTGTATCACAGAACCTTTGTATCATAGAACCTTTTGAAAAGTTATCTTCAGTCGCCATCCGGGCTCCGGGCTTCATTGCTTTGATTGCTTGGATTGCTTCTTCTACATTTAGCGGTGAGTCCAAATTGTCTGCAGTAGTGAGGTCAATGTTAAGTGTTTATAAACCATATAAAAAAAACTATCCATAAAGGTGGTGTAATAAAGAGTGGAATAAAATGCATTGATATTGGCAGGACTAGATGGCAGAATTCCGGCGCTTCAGTTGACGATAAACATTTGTAGTAATTCCCACGTGATTATAAAAGCATATGTTCTGTTTGGTTAAATCAAATCAAATCAAATGTATTTGTGTTAGGGATTGTGTTGGCAGAGGACCCAAATGCAAACAGAGACGAGGAGAGGTAGATGTAGATTGTCGAAAGTATAATGCTTTACTGAGTAAAAACAAGGAGAGCACAGCAATGGCTGGCAGAGAGCAAAATACAAGATAAACAAGAAACAAAAACCACAGCAGTGCAGGTAGGGAAAATGTACAAACTAATCTACAAACAAACACTGACAAAAACGACTTTAAACACAAAAAACAAAGATGGTAAAACAAACTGAAAACTAGACTTACTGACAAGGAACGAATGACTGAGCAAGAGTACACACGTGGACATCAAACAAGGAACCGAAACACACGATGAACCGAAACAATGAACCCACAACAAGGGTAGGGAACACACACCAGATATAGGGGGAACAATTAACACTAGAGAGACAGGAGGGCAATTAGCAAAACGAGACGCACATGGGGTGAGACAACCAGGAAGGAAACACACAAGAAAATACTGAACACTAGACAGAGTAACATAACAACCACACAAGGAACTAATAAACAAGGAACATAACATTTAACAGGGGAACACGAGACAAAGTAGCAGGGGAAGGGCACAGAGAGACATGTAGACATTAAAGATACACCAGTGCACCAGGAGGGTATGCATGAGGGAGATAAGGGGAAGTTCAGGTGAATGTCCAGCAGGGGGAGGTACAGAGTGAGGAGCATTGTTCATGAGTGGAGGACGTCCATGGGAGAGTAGGTGAAAAGGTGGGGGCTCTTGAGGAGTACAGACAGGGAGGAAGGGTCCTGGGACAAGTGGACCCTTACAATTTGTATAGCCGAAATCACAACGAATTGCCCCCATGGGCTTCACAGATCAAGAAGAAACATCACAATAGATCCACAACAAAAATCACCATAAAATCCACAATTTTGAAACACCCACAGACTTTCCCCAATGAAGATAAGGAACTACTCCCTAAAACCTAGCAATAGAGAAAGAAACAGGGTGAGAAACCTCAGATGAGCAGTTGAAAGGGAATCCCCCATCAGGTGTTGGTGATATGGTGTTGCAATGGATGATAGATGGATGGAGAATAGAACAAGCGAATAATTGGTGTGTATATCATGCATATATACATGAAATATAAACATACATACATAGTAGCAATAGTATCTAAAGCGCTGGTATGAAAAATAAGATGATGGCTCAAGGTCACTCTCCCCACGGGGCAGGAGAACCAGATTGAGTTTAGCATACGTTAAAAGCATACATTTTGAAAGAAAATAAACTAGCAGAGCCAGAACTGTTCAACTCCCCTGGAGCCACAGCCAGCAGAGAAGCCGGTTTACTTTCGCTTTTAAACCAGCTGCAGCCTGAGAACTGGAGTGTGAGGGGATGTAACACAAAAGATGGCGGCAACGACAAAGAATTGCTGCAAAATAAACATACATCTGTTTTGTTTTTTTACTTAAAACAATTTAGATAATTATCGATATCGAGTGATATGATAACATTATCATATCGTTATCGCGATATGATTTTTTGCCATATCGCCCAGCCCTACTTTCACATTCCCTTCACATTGCCTTCACATTCTCTTCACATTCCCTTCACATTCCCTTCACATTCCCGCCACATTCCCTTCACATTCCCTTCACATTCCTGTCACATTCCCTTCACATTCCCTTCACATTCCCTTCACATTCCCGTCACATTCCCTTCACATTCCCTTCACATTCCCGTCACATTCCCTTCACATTCCCTTCACATTCCCTTCACATTCCCTTCACATTCCCTTCACATTCCCTTCACATTCCCTTCACATTCCCGTCACATTCCCTTCACATTCCCTTCACATTCCCGTCACATTCCCTTCACATTCCCTTCACATTCCCTTCACATTCCCTTCACATTCCCTTCACATTCCACCACAGCTACAGCGGTCTAAAGTTCCCAAATGCCTTTAGTGCAGAAGGATGAATGACGCCATGTGTTCATCTGTTGTAATTCTACCACTGGGTGTTGTTTGTAGTTTGCTGTTTGGGGGGCGACAGTGGCTCGGGAGGTAGAGCAGTCGTCTGGTAATCCGGAGGTTCCCGGTTCGATTCCCGCTCCTCCCGGGCAGCGTGTCGATGTGTCCTTGAGCAAGACACTTAACCCCTAACTGCTCCTGATGAGCGGGCTGGCACCTTGCATGGTCGCCTCCGCCGTCGGTGTGTGAATGTGTGAGTGAATGGGTGAAATGTATACCATGTATTTGCCATTTGTACCAACACTGTGTTGTATGTCAAGTGCAAATGGCCGAGGAATGAAACAGGCAGTGTGTTACTTGCGACATACCTAAATCCGGCACAGCCCATCCAGAATACTCCAACCCACCATTACACAAGATGACCTTTTGTCAAGTGAGTTCATAACATCCTCGAAGGCAGAAATGCTCCTATTATTATATACATCCCACAACGATGATGAGGATAATGACGGTGGTGGGAAAATGGACACAAATTATAGGACTTAGATTTCTGTCTCATTTGACGTCTTTTCTATTTCTATGAGGAGGACATGTATATAATTTTTTTTGTGACCTGCAACAGGGCAGTTTTAAAACCAGAGACAGTGGACAGACTTGTCTTTCTTGCCTGCAACTTAAAGTAATGGCTTTGCTTGTCCAAATGACAATACTGACCAAATTGAGATTTATTTTTCCCTTGTCCATTTATTTTGTTTGCTTTCTAATTTAAAATACAGTTTGAAACCGTCTGTACACAGTAGGCTATGTGTGCTAGCAGAGCTAGACTCCAGTCACGAGTCACGGTGCACATGTGCAGTGGTTTGTCCACCAAAAAAGCGCCAAAAGATCGAAAATAAACTAGCAGAGCCAGAACTGTTCAACTCCCCTGGAGCCACAGCCAGCAGAGAAGCCGGTTTACTTTCGCTTTTAAACCAGCTGCAGCCTGAGAACTGGAGTGTGAGGGGATGTAACACTAAAGATGGCGGCAATGACAAAGAATTGCTGCAAAATAAACATACATCTGTTTTGTTTTTTTACTTATAACAATTTCGATAATTATCGATATCGAGTGATATGATAACATTATTAGGGCTGACCTTCGATTTTTTTTTGGCAATCGAAGCTTCGGGGCCGAGCTTCGATTTTAATTCGAAGCTTTGAATTAAAAAAAATATTACTAATTAAAAAAATATATATATAATTTTTTTTTTTTTTTTTTCTTATGTTGTGGGACTTGTA
This sequence comes from Notolepis coatsorum, assembly GCF_963971535.1. Classification (NCBI taxonomy): domain Eukaryota; kingdom Metazoa; phylum Chordata; class Actinopteri; order Aulopiformes; family Paralepididae; genus Notolepis; species Notolepis coatsorum. Next base: position 172,250,423 of record NC_140170.1, on the reverse strand, counting down.
CAGCACTTTGGTAAACTTTGTTGTTTTTAAATGTGCTCTATAAATAAAGTGGATTGGATTAATGAATTAAGTATAGCCCCTTTCGTGACTGTGACGCAGCCAACACGGCTGTGTAATTTAATTCAAGGTGGATCGCTGTTGTCGTTTGAACAACTTCAGATTTCATGGGAACTACCAATCCCCCAAATCAAGAATGTTTAAGATGAATGAAGTAAGATTTTGATTATTTGAAATATGGCCTGTGTAGACTAAACTATGCACAGAATTATGTCAGTCTACAAGGTCCGGCAATGTAGACCTTGTAGACTCCACTACAGACCAATTATCAGTGAATGTTCATGCATTTTTAAGAAGGGCTACGTCCACAAAAAAACAAAGAACTCACCAAAACATCTCAGTAGCACCTTATCTAAATGTTCTATTTCATATATGGAGATTCATATTTATTTATGTATTGCATGCATTTCTACATTTTATTTCCTATTTTGTTTATTCATCCCAGTATCTTTCTTTCTTATGTGTGGAATTCTACAAGGCATTTACATTCACATTTACATTTAGTCATTTAGCTGACGCTTTTATCCAAAGCGACTTACAAGTTCTGTACGACAGGTCATCAGGAAGGATACAACTCTATCAGCTGAGTAACAATATTCATCAAAGTGTTGCGTGTTACAGTGTAGGTTAGTTTATTAGGACAAGTGCATGACAGTAAGGTTAGTTAGGGTTAGATTTCTTTTATTTGATTTCTTTTATTTTATTTCAGATAATGGTTGAAGAAGTGCGTCTTTAGTCGACGGCGAAAGATTGGACGGGATTCGGCTGTCCTAACTGGGGTGGGTAGTTCATTCCACCATTGTGGGGCAAGGACTGAGAATAGGCGTGTAGGTGGTGTATATGTGTTTGAGGATGATATCCTTCAAACAGGCAATAGTGATGATATAATTTGGGCTGTGCTGAGCTGGGTTACTTTCCTCCAGTGTATTTGTCCCCCGGCCCCACCCAATGGCCCCATGCACACACACACACACACACACACACACACACACACACACACACACACACACACACACACACACACACACACACACACACAGAAGTAAAAATAAAAATAAAAAATAAAAATCAGATTTTTTTTTTGATTTCTTTTTTTTAACTTCGATTTTTTTTTTAATGTTCGAAGCTTGTGCCATCGAACGAAGCTTCGAAGCTTCGAAGTATTTAAGACAGCCCTAAACATTATCATATCGTTATCGCGATATGAGTTTTTGCCATATCGCCCAGCCCTACCTTCACATTCCCTTCACATTGCCTTCACATTCTCTTCACATTCCCTTCACATTGCCTTCACATTCCCTTCACATTCCCTTCACATTCCCTTCACATTCCCGTCACATTCCCGTCACATTCCCTTCACATTCCTGTCATATTCCCTTCACATTCCCTTCACATTCCCGTCACATTCCCTTCACATTCCCTTCACATTCCTGTCACATTCCCTTCACATTCCCTTCACATTCCCTTCACATTCCCTTCACATTCCTGTCACATTCCCTTCACATTCCCTTCACATTCCCGTCACATTCCCTTCACATTCCCTTCACATTCCCTTCACATTCCTGTCACATTCCCTTCACATTCCACCACAGCTACAGCGGTCTAAAGTTCCCAAATGCCTTTAGTGCAGAAGGATGAATGACGCCATGTGTTCATCTGTTGTAATTCTACCACTGGGTGTAGTTTGTAGTTTGCTGTTTGGGGGGCGACAGTGGCTCGGGAGGTAGAGCAGTCGTCTGGCAATCCGGAGGTTCCCGGTTCGATTCCCGCTCCTCCCGGTCAGCATGTCGAGTGTCCTTGAGCTAGACACTTAACCGCTAATTGCTCCCGATGAGCGGGTTGGCACCTTGCATGGTTGCCTCCGCCGTTGGTGTGTGAATGTGTGAGTGAATGGGAACAAATTGTAAGCTGCTATATAAATACAACCATTTACCATGTATTTGCCATTTGTACCAACACTGTGTTGTATGTCAAGTGCAAATGGCCAAGGAATCCAGAATACTCCAACCCACCATTACACAAGATGACCTTTTGTCAAGTGAGTTCATAATAGAGCTAAACATCCTCGAAGGCAGAAATGCTCCTATTATTATATACATATCCCACAACGATGACGAGGATAATGACGGTGGTGGGAAAATGGACACAAATTATAGGACTTAGATTTCTGTCTCATTTGACGTCTTTTCTATTTCTATGAGGACATGTTCAAACAGCTGGTGTCATGGGCTCTCTCTCTCTCTCTCTCTCTCTCTCTCTCTCTCTCTCTCTCTCTCTCTCTCTCTCTCTCTCTCTCTCTCTCTCTCTCTCTATACCCGGCAAAGCCTTCCTCTGTCAGTGAAGACGTAAGCCGCTCATTGGCTGGGGATTGGTTTGAGTGAAACAGGCTCATGTAATAATGTCAAAGTGGTTAAGCTCCCAGGGGCCTTTAATGCTCTTTGAGCAGAGAGAGAGAGAGAGAGAGAGAGAGAGAGAGAGAGAGAGAGAGAGAGAGAGAGAGAGAGAGAGAGAGAGAGAGAGAGAGAGAGAGAGAGAGAGAGAGAGAGAGAGGGTTAGAGAACAGAGAAATCCCTTCAAGCAACACACAGCCACAGATAAAGAGATCACAAGGTCAAAGTGACGGAGCAAAGATGAAGGATGGAGAGCGATGGAGAGAGGAAACAGGGCCACAGAAAGAAGAAAACCAGATACTGTTTACAGTGAGGGGAAACATATAGAAACTAGGGATGGATACAGTGAGGGGGCAACATCTCATATAAACTAGGGATGGATACAGTGAGGGGGCAACATCTCATATAAACTAGGGATGGATACAGTGAGGGGAAACATCTCATATAAACTAGGGATGGATACAGTGAGGGGGCAACATCTCATAGAAACTAGGGATGGATACAGTGAGGGGGCAACATCTCATATAAACTAGGGATGGATACAGTGAGGGGGCAACATCTCATATAAACTAGGGATGGATACAGTGAGGGGGCAACATCTCATATAAACTAGGGATGGATACAGTGAGGGGGCAACATCTCATAGAAACTAGGGATGGATACAGTGAGGGGGCAACATCTCATATAAACTAGGGATGGATACAGTGAGGGGGCAACATCTCATATAAACTAGGGATGGATACAGTGAGGGGGCAACATCTCATATAAACTAGGGATGGATACAGTGAGGGGGCAACATCTCATATAAACTAGGGATGGATACAGTGAGGGGGCAACATCTCATATAAACTAGGGATGGATACAGTGAGGGGGCAACATCTCATATAAACTAGGGATGGATACAGTGAGGGGGCAACATCTCATATAAACTAGGGATGGATACAGTGAGGGGCAACATCTCATATAAACTAGGGATGGATACAGTGAGGGGGCAACATCTCATATAAACTAGGGATGGATACAGTGAGGGGGCAACATCTCATATAAACTAGGGATGGATACAGTGAGGGGGCAACATCTCATATAAACTAGGGATGGATACAGTGAGGGGGCAACATCTCATATAAACTAGGGATGGATACAGTGAGAGGGCAACATCTTATAGAAACTAGGGATGGATACAGTGAGGGGGCAACATCTCATATAAACTAGGGATGGATACAGTGAGGGGGGAACATCTCATATAAACTAGGGATGGATACAGTGAGGGGGCAACATCTCATAGAAACTAGGGATGGATACAGTGAGAGGGCAACATCTCATAGAAACTAGGGATGGATACAGTGAGAGGGCAACATCTCATATAAACTAGGGATGGATACAGTGAGAGGGCAACATCTCATAGAAACTAGGGATGGATACAGTGAGGGGGCAACATCTCATATAAACTAGGGATGGATACAGTGAGGGGGCAACATCTCATATAAACTAGGGATGGATACAGTGAGGGGGCAACATCTCATATAAACGAGGGATGGATACAGTGAGGGGGCAACATCTCATATAAACGAGGGATGGATACAGTGAGGGGGCAACATCTCATATAAACTAGGGGTGGATACAGTGAGGGGAAACATAGAAACTAGGGATGGATACAGTGAGGGGGCAACATCTCATATAAACTAGGGATGGATACAGTGAGGGGGCAACATCTCATAGAAACTAGGGATGGATACAGTGAGGGGGCAACATCTCATATAAACTAGGGATGGATACAGTGAGGGGGCAACATCTCATATAAACTAGGGATGGATACAGTGAGGGGGCAACATCTCATATAAACTAGGGATGGATACAGTGAGGGGGCAACATCTCATATAAACTAGGGATGGATACAGTGAGGGGCAACATCTCATATAAACTAGGGATGGATACAGTGAGGGGGCAACATCTCATATAAACTAGGGATGGATACAGTGAGGGGCAACATCTCATATAAACTAGGGATGGATACAGTGAGGGGCAACATCTCATATAAACTAGGGATGGATACAGTGAGGGGGCAACATCTCATATAAACTAGGGATGGATACAGTGAGGGGCAACATCTCATATAAACTAGGGATGGATACAGTGAGGGGGCAACATCTCATATAAACTAGGGATGGATACAGTGAGGGGCAACATCTCATATAAACTAGGGATGGATACAGTGAGGGGCAACATCTCATATAAACTAGGGATGGATACAGTGAGGGGCAACATCTCATATAAACTAGGGATGGATACAGTGAGGGGGCAACATCTCATATAAACTAGGGATGGATACAGTGAGGGGCAACATCTCATATAAACTAGGGATGGATACAGTGAGGGGGCAACATCTCATATAAACTAGGGATGGATACAGTGAGGGGGCAACATCTCATAGAAACACATCTCATAGAACATCTCATAGAACAACTCATAGAACAGCGTCAGAGGATGATTAAGTTAGGTGTACTGTATGTAGAATTGCACAGCAGTTATTCTTGAAGCCTCCCACGTGACTTGGCTCCCTTCCCACTCTTCAATGTACTTCTCCCAAAAACGCCTCTTGTGATTTACACTGAAGACAGCTAATAGAGCCTCTGTAGTGATGGTTGAATCATACTGAAGACAGCTACTGTAATAGAGCCTCTGTAGTGATGGTTGAATCATACTGAAGACAGCTAATAGAGTCTCTGTAGTGATGGTTGAATCATACTGAAGACAGCTAATAGAGCCTCTGTAGTGATGGTTGAATCATACTGAAGACAGCTAATAGAGCCTCTGTAGTTATGGTTGAATCATACTGAAGACAGCTAATAGAGCCTCTGTAGTTATGGTTGAATCATACTGAAGACAGCTAATAGAGCCTCTGTAGTGATGGTTGAATCATACTGAAGACAGCCAGTAGAGCCTCTGTAGTGATGGTTGAATCATACTGAAGACAGCTAATAGAGCCTCTGTAGTGATGGTTGAATCATACTGAAGACAGCTAATAGAGCCTCTGTAGTGATGGTTGAATCATACTGAAGACAGCTAATAGAGCCTCTGTAGTGATGGTTGAATCATACTGAAGACAGCTAATAGAGCCTCTGTAGTGATGGTTGAATCATACTGAAGACAGCTAATAGAGCCTCTGTAGTGATGGTTGAATCATACTGAAGACAGCTAATAGAGCCTCTGTAGTGATGGTTGAATCATACTGAAGACAGCTAATAGAGCCTCTGTAGTGATGGTTGAATCATACTGAAGACAGCTAATAGAGCCTCTGACTCTGTAGTTATGGTTGAATCATACTGAAGACAGCTAATAGAGCCTCTGTAGTGATGGTTGAATCATACTGAAGACAGCTAATAGAGCCTCTGTATTGATGGTTGAATCATACTGAAGACAGCTAATAGAGCCTCTGTAGTGATGGTTGAATCATACTGAAGACAGCTAATAGAGCCTCTGTAGTGATGGTTGAATCATACTGAAGACAGCTAATAGAGCCTCTGTAGTTATGGTTGAATCATACTGAAGACAGCTAATAGAGACTCTGTAGTGATGGTTGAATCATACTGAAGACAGCTAATAGAGCCTCTGTAGTGATGGTTGAATCATACTGAAGACAGCTAATAGAGCCTCTGTAGTGATGGTTGAATCATACTGAAGACAGCTAATAGAGCCTCTGTAGTGATGGTTGAATCATACTGAAGACAGCTAATAGAGCCTCTGTAGTGATGGTTGAATCATACTGAAGACAGCTAATAGAGCCTCTGTAGTGATGGTTGAATCATACTGAAGACAGCTAATAGAGCCTCTGTAGTGATGGTTGAATCATACTGAAGACAGCTAATAGAGCCTCTGACTCTGTAGTGATGGTTGAATCATACTGAAGACAGCTAATAGAGCCTCTGTAGTGATGGTTGAATCATACTGAAGACAGCTAATAGAGCCTCTGTAGTTATGGTTGAATCATACTGAAGACAGCTAATAGAGACTCTGTAGTGATGGTTGAATCATACTGAAGACAGCTAATAGAGCCTCTGTAGTGATGGTTGAATCATACTGAAGACAGCTAATAGAGCCTCTGTAGTGATGGTTGAATCATACTGAAGACAGCTACTGTAATAGAGCCTCTGTAGTGATGGTTGACACATCCAATTCTTCTTAGCATTTTAAATGTGATGCATTCAAGGCTCTTGGCGGAGGACGGCTGTGTGAGAAGGCAATCCCATCAAGTGGAGTCAGGCTCCAGCACAGGAGGAGATGGTCTGTGGGAGGAGGAGGCCTTAAGCTTTATGTGACTTTATTTGGATCTAACACCTGAGCGATAGAATACGGCCCGCTGCAAATCATTCTTTTAAGAGACAAGGGTTCAGTTGCAGATGGCCTTAACGTATCAATCAATATCCCCAAATAACGCTTAATGCTTAGAACTGGGCGTGCGCAGCGCGCACGCACCTCTTCTCCTCCGATACCCGCTGATGGCCCATCCATCATCTGTGAACCTCCAACCCCGGCCAAATTCCCGGGAGGCCATAAACCGCATATAGGCCATCCATCAGGCATCAAGGTCGGGGGGGTAATATGTACCGTAGACTCACCCCTCCTCCCTTGTTCATTCATCCGTAACATCAGCGTCCACCCGGGGAGACCTCCCAACCCTTGATGAATCGCCCCATTTATGCAGTTAGAAAATGATGCAGATAAGTTACCCCACGGCCCAGCGCCCCGAGTCCCTTTCTAAATCACAGAGAACAAGAGAGGAGGGCCAACAGTATTCCCCCCCCCCCCTCTCTCTCTCTCTCTCTCTCTCTCTCTCTCTGTGTGAGCGATGCTTCATAGCAAAAGACAGCAGTTTTCCTTGTCCCCCAGTCTGCTCTGTGGGACAGGCTGGTTGTCTCTTTGACAGGCAGCCTGGTAGTTTGTCATGATGTGGGACATGCTGGTTGTCTCTTTGACAGGCCGGTTGTCTCTTTGACAGGCAGCATGGTAGTTTGTCATGATGTGGGACATGCTGGTTGTCTCTTTGACAGGCCGGTTGTCTCTTTGACAGGCAGCATGGTAGTTTGTCATGATGTGGGACATGCTGGTTGTCTCTTTGACAGGCTGGTTGTCTCTTTGACAGGCTGGTTGTCTCTTTGACAGGCCAGTTGTCTCTTTGACAGGCTGGTTGTCTCTTTGACAGGCCGGTTGTCTCTTGACAGGCTGGTTGTCTCTTTGACAGGCTGGTTGTCTCTTTGACAGGCCAGTTGTCTCTTTGAGAGGCCGGTTGTCTCTTTGACAGGCTGGTTGTCTCTTTGACAGGCTGGTTGTCTCTTTGACAGGCCAGTTGTCTCTTTGACAGGCCAGTTGTCTCTTTGAGAGGCCGGTTGTCTCTTTGACAGGCTGGTTGTCTCTTTGACAGGCAGCATGGTAGTTTGTCATGATGCAGGACATGCTGGTTGTCTCTTTGAGAGGCTGGTTGTCTCTTTGAGAGGCTGGTTGTCTCTTTGACAGGCAGCATGGTAGTTTGTCATGATGTACTGTCCAGGGGAGATGAGGTGGAGAATTGCTTCAATGCCCAGTTTAAATCACAAGTCACTCGCATTTCTTTTTTTGTAGTTGTTGGAACAAGGCAGGACATTTTAGTGAATCCAAATTAGTGAATTGATTGGCTGTTGCTGCACAGTTTGCGGCGATTGGCTTGTGGATCTGCATACACCTCAAAAAATATGTTTTCAAGCTGTTTCTTTAATAATAGAGAATGCGTCTCCAGAGACGGGTGTACATTCAGGGACTATAGGGGCTGTGACCATACACCTCTGCCAGGCTATAGGCACTGTGGCCAGGCACCTCTGCCAGGCTATATTTAATTGAATTGAAAACCTTTATTTATCCCAGAGTGGAGATTCAGATGTCCTTTACAGCATAATAGCAATTTAAAAACAGTAAAAACAGTTAATACATAACATACACTTATTAGTATGTGTTAAAAAACAAAATGGACAAATACATAGGGAATTAAATGAATTGGTTACAGTCCACAACCCAGCTCCTCCAGTCCACGGCAGTTGGCCCGTCCTGGCCCTGCCTGGTTGTGGAGCCTGATTGTCACCGGCACAAAGGACAGCCCGAAGCGCTTTGTGGTATGTCGGGGGGGGGGGGGGGGGGGTAAGTCTGTGGCTAAACGTGGACCGCATTGCGGTCAGCTCATCATGGAGGGGGTGGCAGGGGTTCTCAAGGATAGCATGCAGCTTCCTCCTCGTCCTCCCCTCTGCCACCACCTGCAGACTGTCCAGGTCCGCTCCCACCTCAGAGCTTGTTTTTTTTTTTACCAGTTTGTTTATTTTGTCTGTGTTGGTGTTGCCCCCCCAGCATACCACAGCGAAGAAGAGGGCACCAGCAACCACAGACTGGTAGAACATCTGCAGCAGTTTGCTGCAGACATTAAAAGACCTGAGCCCTCTCAGGAAGAACAGAGGGGCTGAGACCAGGCACCTCTGCCAGGCTATAGGGGCTGAGACCAGGCACCTCTGCCAGGCTATAGGGGCTGAGACCAGGCACCTCTGCCAGGCTATAGGGGCTGAGACCAGGCACCTCTGCCACAGGCTATAGGGGCTGAGACCAGGCACCTCTGCCAGGCTATAGGGGCTGAGACCAGGCACCTCTGCCAGGCTATAGGGGCTGAGACCAGGCACCTCTGCCAGGCTATAGGGGCTGAGACCAGGCACCTCTGCCACAGGCTATAGGGGCTGAGACCAGGCACCTCTGCCACAGGCTATAGGGGCTGAGACCAGGCACCTCTGCCACAGGCTATAGGGGCTGAGACCAGGCACCTCTGCCAGGCTATAGGGGCTGTGACCAGGCACCTCTGCCACAGGCTATAGGGGCTGAGACCAGGCACCTCTGCCAGGCTATAGGGGCTGAGACCAGGCACCTCTGCCAGGCTATAGGGGCTGAGACCAGGCACCTCTGCCAGGCTATAGGGGCTGAGACCAGGCACCTCTGCTAAAGACGTTCATCCCTTCACACACACCTGGTCAGCCTCATTCTCAGGCACTTGTCCTCACAGCACTCAAGTGAAAAGTCAGATTGTTTTCAGTTGTTTGAAAGAAGACACGACCCGCTTCATGCTTCTAGCGTCGGAGCACTAGTAGATTTACCGCTGGTTTATTCAGAGCATCACCCTCTCTGAGCGTTCAGAGACCAGTCCAGCCACCCCCTGGACAAGTAGTATAGGTGAAGTGGAGCATTCTAATGTTTACAATGGTAGTTAACACTTACTGAGTGATGGATTCTTCCAAATGTATATAAACGCATTGGTGTATTTTGCTGTTGTCCTGCTAGTGCTGATTAAGGGCTGATTGCGTCCACCTGCCGCATATTTCTGGGCGCAAGCGTCTTTTTTTCAATTGTTCCCAATGAGGACGCGCCCGCATGCGCCCGCCTATAGGAAATGCGCTACGGTTGGCTTCTTTTTTCAGTGTGTCTTTTTTCACCTTCATTGTGCGGCCGCCGCCGCCTGCGTTTAAAGTTGAAAACTTCGGAACTTTTCAAACGTTCAGCGTTTTTTTTTTTCTCTCACCGCAAGCGCTTCATCATCCCAGCACTACCCTGCCAGCTCTGCCAGCGTTTTTCAGCTGGAAATATGCGGTAGGTGGACGCAAGCCCTGAGGGCCACATGGCCAGTCCAATGAAGATGTCGCCACGGCAACTAAAAAACAAGTTGCCAGTGGAGTGGCCCTTGAAAATATTGAGCTTAGGACAAATAAATATTGTGAACAAAATCAGTTTTCTTTATTCCTTCTCTCTTCCTTTTGTTCCGATCCGGATTTTTCTGTCATAACTGCAGCAGTTTTAGGAGGCTGTCTAATGATGATTGACGGGGCTAATAATATCGAACGTTATCGAACGTCACATATTCAAATGCAACGTTTACATACCTATAAACAACATAAAAAAACACAACAAAATTGCAGTGCATCCATCACCCAGATGAATAACCTGGTAAACTGAGAGGGGAGAGATTAAGGAGTGGTCTGTCCATTCACGACTACACTAACTGTACAGTATATAGGAGTGGTCTGTCCATTCACGACTACACTAACTGTACAGTATATAGGAGTGGTCTGTCCATTCACGACTACACTAACTGTACAGTATGAAGGAGTTGTCTGTCCATTCACGACTACACTAACTCTACATTATGAAGGAGTTGTCTGTCCATTCACTACTATCCTGACCATGCAGATAGCTTTCAAGTTTGGCTACACAAAGTAATGAGCCTTCCTTCGTTTATAGTTTCCTTGCCACATCTAAGACGATTCTAAAGTGTGATTACTGTACATCATTGGTGATCGCTTGGTGCACTGTTTTCTATGCACCGATGAAATAATTGTTATACAATTGGAAGGTTGAATAGGTGAGTGAGTAGCACACTGCTTCATGCTTGGAACCTGAGTGCCATGTGCCACCACACAAGACAAACACACAAACAAACCCACAAACAAGCTAGCTTTCTTTCTCTCCCCATCTCTCTCTTTAACTTTTAACATCTCTCTCTCACACACACTCTCCCAGCTCTCTTTCTCTCTTGCCCCTTCCTCATCTATCTCACCCCCCCACCCCTCTCTCTCTCTCTCTCTCTCTCTCCCTCTCTCTCTTTTTCTCTCACTCTCTATCCCCCCTCCCCCTCTCCATCCCCCTCGCCCTCTCTCACGCCTCCTGCTCCCGTCACCAAGATGTTCACTTTAGTCTGAATTGGTAAAGTGACCACTTCATCTCTTGGTGCAGAGGAGTGTGTGAAGGGCACAGGGTCATGATAGAGCCCTTCTCCTCCGGAGCGTCTTTCAAACAGATTGAATGAACACAGAGGTTGACCAATCACAGAGTGACAGTACAAGGTTAGAAGCACGTTAGCTACTGACTTCCACGCCAGGATAGACAAAGGTTTCCAATAGATAACAGCTTCCATGAAGCCTGTGTCTATACCCGTACGATGTGCTAGGTATCACGGTGGTTAGATGGTAATTGCAGTGTTACCCTGGTAACTGGTCATCGTGTAATTCATTGACCACGATACTGCCATGGTAAAAGTTATGTGTTATCATGCTACCATGCCATGCCACCTTTTGTACGTGAATAATAATACCATAGTATAATCCATTTTAAACCATGATACTGATGGTAATATCACAAAATAATCCAGTTTAAACCATGATACTGATTGTAATATCATGATATAATCCAGTTTAAACCATGATACTGATTGTAATATCATGATATAATCCAGTTTAAACCATGATACTGATTGTAATATCATGATATAATCCAGTTTAAACCATGATACTGATTGTAATATCTTGGTTACTACCATCATCATAGTGAACAAAAACACTATGGAAATACCATGACACTTTATTGGAAATACCATGACACTTTATTGGAAATACCATGATACTTTATTGGAAATACCATGACACTTTATTGGAAATACCATGACACTTTATTGGAAATACCATGACACTTTATTGGAAATACCATGACACTTTTGCGTGTGTATAATGCATTATAGTTTTACTTATAACATATTACAATGCTGTCGTAGTGCATTTTAAGTAAAGTTATAGTTGAGTATAGACAGGTACAATGTTTTGTAACAATATATTATATAATAAAATAGTAGGCTGACATGGCACACATCACGCTACCATAACCTTTTATAATGATGACTGGCAAGGTAATAAAAGCTTCTTGAGTCATCTGTCCTTAATATTAATGTTGCACTAATGTTGTCACAGCATGTGACATATTGTATCCATTATTGATGCACACTTATGCACATATAACTATTTATGCACACCGATGTAGAGGGAGATAACACAACCATGGCATTCTCATCAGCTGATTCATCTAATACTGTCAACTTGTACTGCTGTGGGCGGCTAACTAGTGCAGTGCCCGTTCAAAACGTGCCCATTCGGAAGTGGACGATTGCTTGGCCCCCACAAGTGCTACTTGTGCTACTTGTTTAGCATTATGTTAATTTGTGTGAAAGTGTGAAGTAAATCGGATGAACGGTTCTCAACATATGTGTAAAATGTGTTGTTATAGCGCCACCATCTGGACGAATCTACTTATAAAAGACACTGGTTGCACTCCTTTGGGTCCTCAGCAGGGCCGCGGGAAGTCCGCGGTAAGTGGGGGTGCTGAGATATTGATAGTTTTTGATACAATTTTTTTTTTTTATATAATATATATATATTTTTTTATAAAATATATATATTATATAATTATACTTGTAGTTGTATTGTCTGCGAGACATCGCCACCACGCAACAAGTCAAAATGCTCGCTATCTGCAAACAGCTCCACTGTCTGTGTGTATACTCTGCTTTGGTCAAATCACATTCAGCGTGGGTGGGGCCTGAGAGTGCTGGGGCTGACGTTCTGCAGATGGTTACTATTGAGTCAGAGCGTTCAACAGGGTCTGAAACGTGTTATGAGGGGGTGCTGAGATAAGTGATATAATAATAACGTCATAGGTTTACCACTCTGGTAAACCAACACTCTCGTTCACTAGAGACCGCGCTCTCACGCTCAGCTCTGCGGAGCGTGCGAGACAAACATGTAACCGTTTTGATGCACACATCACAGCCCAGCTTACCCCACCTGTTGCGCCCTCCCTCTGCAATTCGTTCCCCGCATACATGATCGCCGACATGCAAAAGGTCTTCGACCACCCTCCCGGGGGCTCGGATAGTTCTGCTGGCTTGTTTACGCCAGGGAAACCGCAGATATATCCCTTTACTGCGAATTCAGCGTCCCAAAACTATTCCAGACTGCGTCTATTTTTTTTACCAACCGATTTCCAGTTCCGCGTTGACGCTTCCAGGCCGCGTCTATTCGAATCCCAACCGGTTCATGCGTCGGCTACACGCTGTTAACAACACTGCATTATCGAGACAGCGCCCCTATGACGATCTGGCAATGAATTCCAAGAGTAGGGTAAATCTGCAGTGCCGCTCCGCTCTGTGACATTGAGTAGCCTCGGTTACAATGGAATAAATAAAGCCAAAACAACCTTGCAGTTGCAGTTACACTCCCCGCCAGCAGGGGGTGCTGCAGCCCCCGCCGCACCCTCAGTTGCCGCGTCCCTGGTCCTCAGCAATGAACCTGCAAAGTGTGAAGTCATTCGGATGAATCTTGAGCCACAGACAGACGCACACAAAGATTTCTTCCTTTATGGTGAAACTAGTGCAGTGCCTGTTCAGACCTGTGGTATGGCTGCTTGCAGCGTTGTGGAGACCTGTGGTATGACTGCTTGCAGTGTTGTAGAGACCTGTGGAATGGCTGCTTGCAGTGTTGTGTAGACCTGTGGAATGGCTGCTTGCAGCGCTATGGAGATCTGTGGTATGGCTGCTTGCAGTGTTGTGTAGACCTGTGCTTGCAGTGTTGTGTAGACCTGTGCTTGCAGTGTTGTGTAGACCTGTGGAATGGCTGCTTGCAATGTTGTGTAGACCTGTGGAATGGCTGCTTGCAGTGTTGTGTAGACCTGTGGTATGACTGCTTGCAGCGCTATGGAGACCTGTGGTACTGTATGACTGCTTGGAGTGCTATGGAGACCTGTGGTATGACTGCTTGGAGTGCTATGGAGACCTGTGGTGTGGCTGCTTGCAGTGTTGTGTAGACCTGTGGTATGACTGCTTGCAGTGTTGTAGACACCTGTGGTATGGCTGCTTGCAGTGTTGTGTAGACCTGTGGTGTGGCTGCTTGCAGTGTTGTGTAGACCTGTGGTATGGCTGCTTGCAGTGTTGTGTTGACCTGTGGAATGGCTGCTTGGAGTGTTGTGTAGACATGTGGTATGGCTGCTTGCAGTGTTGTTATAGATTGTTATTTATAAAGAACTTGTCACCAGAGCACCTTTTTCACATTATTCCCCTGGAGAGGGAGGAGCTTCTCTGTACTTCCCTGAAATCTAAGTTGCATAAATATTATGTGATGTCACTAATAGTTTTAACCAGTCATGGTCCAATATGTGGTAACTTGACACCTTTAGCTTCAGCAAACACAGAAATCTGAGTAGGTATTGACTAGGGGTGGAACGGTTCACAAAATCGACGGTTCGGTTTGTATCACAGTTTTGGGTTTTCGGTTCGGTTCGATATACGTTGTTTCTTTATAAAAAAATGAAAGAATTTAACACTCAAAAATCTAAACATGCTTCTCATTTATATTAAAAAAAAGTTTACAGTGGTTTGCCATAATGTTTGGCACACAAAGACCGAACTGACTGAAAAATATATTTGTCAAAGTATTAACTTAGTGCAAACAAACAATATGCTCAGCCAGCAGTAGATGTCAACAAGGTTTAAATTCCCTGATTGTCAGTTCTTAATGGAAAGATTAGTTTTCCGCTTGAAATTAAAGTGCAGTATTTGAAATACAATGAAAGGAATATGGCTGGATTTCTTATCAAAAGGAAAAGTGTCACTGTTATTTAAAATAAATAAACAAATTAGAAGGTCATCAATATAAATTGCAGCATACATCAAACTAACACACACACACTGTACTGTTTCAAAACAACACTGCTCTGTTCATTCTATTTTTAAAATACGTACATTATCTGTCTACATTTATTTAGACTAACATTATTTAAATATTGAGTGCAACTGTGCTGGATTAACGTAATTCGGTGAGTTGTAACTATCTATGGGTTGGGGGGCGTCTATACTTTCCGTAGCCGCATTTCTGGCAAGACGCTCTCTGATTGGCCGACGCCTGTTTCTACACTGGTTAAGCTTAGGCACTCTTTCGAAGTTGGTTAAGGTTAGAGTTTGTCTTAGAGCGTGACGGCAAGTTCTTTCGACGGTTAAGCTTAGGCACTCTTTCGAAGTTGGTTAAGGTTAGAGTTTGTTTTAGAGCATGGCGATAGAACGCCAGGTAGTTTGCAGGCTGTTAGACGTGGAAATGGGCAAAGACACAGCTCGTCACGCGATTGGGCAACAGTGGCCAATCAGAGAGCGTCTGCCAGAAATGCGGCTACGGAAAGTATAGACGCGGTTGGGGGACCGCACGGACAATTTAACGTCACGGACCTTCTCGACTCTAACGTTAACGGAGTTGATAACATGCAGTGGAAAAGCGACAATAGTCCCGGTTGGAGTTAGTAAACACAGTTGTATGTTAGCCTTTTTGGATGTTGAATAAACGCCTATCATTGTCTTTCAACACCCCGCCTCTTAGACTCCCATTTTCTCCTCTGCTAGCTAGTAGCTACGGTAACATTTCATTGGCTGTATTAGCTGGCGGGCTACCATAGTTAAAACGTGCGTTGTGTTGTGTTGTACAAACTGCTAACGTTATGGCAAGATGTGTGTAGGCCTATGTAATGTTAATGGCTATGTTTTTATAGTCGTTTTTATATTTCGCTTGCCATTTCCACAAACTGACTAGCACCTGCTGCAGCCTCCGTGCCAAATGAAGTTTTTCTTTATTATTTGCGCATCCCCGGCCTGAACCGTACAATACACAGACGCCCCGAACCGCGGAGGTCGTGCCGAACGGTGTACGGTTCGGTTCGAATGCGTATCGTTCCACCCCTAGTATCGACATGTCTTGAAAGAATATAAGCTGCCGACTTGACATTTGTGGTAAATATCAAAGGTAAATCCTTGCATTCTCAATGAGGATAAAGGTGTAGAGATGCCTGCTAAGCCATTTTCAGTAGTTGTTTGAATAATTTGGTTGGAATACATTTATACAAATTTCTATTCAATATATAACATGTTTAAGGGTTTAAAATACATCTGGAGGGGACACAAATGTATGTTCTCTCTCACTGTGTCAATGACGTCCCAGGTCCTTTGAAGAGGGATGAACTGAAAGATTTTCATGACAGGTTAAGAGCTCTGTCTGCCCAAAATGTCTCCCTGTCTTCCACAATGTTCTATTTCTGAACGCACAGGCAGGAAAACAAATCTGTTTCCATGTCCCCACTGTGAAACTGACATGTCTGTCTCACCACAGGGATGAGACGTCGTTTCTCTGGGTTTTGTTCAGCTTGGCAGGTGCCTTGTGTCGGGAGAGTGGGGGGCTTGGTTTAGAGTGGTTGTGACTGTGATTTTCACAACAATCTGGTTTGAAAGAGTTCACGAGTTGTTGTTTTTTCTTCAGAAAATAGATCTGCATGTAAACGACTCTTGACTTACTGTTAAGCCATTTGGAGTGGATGGGTGGATGGGTGGATGGATGGATGGATGGGTGGGTGGATGATAGATAGATAGATAGATAGATAGATAGATAGATAGATAGATAGATAGATAGATAGATAGATAGATAGATAGATAGATAGATAGATAGATAGATAGATAGATAGATAGATAGATAGATAGATAGATAGATAGATAGATAGATAGATAGATAGATAGATAGATAGATAGATAGATAGATAGATAGATAGATAGATAGATAGACGGACGGACGGACGGACGGACGGACAGACAGCACGGACAGACAGACAGACAGACAGACAGACAGACAGACAGACAGACAGACAGACAGACAGACAGACAGACAGACAGACAGACAGACAGACAGACAGACAGACAGACAGACAGACAGACAGACAGACAGACAGACAGACAGACAGACAGACAGACAGACAGACAGACAGACAGACAGACAGACAGACGCATCAAGTGCTTCAGGGTGATGAGAGGCTGCGCTGCGTTCTGCATCTTCCACAGCAACTGATACCTGGCTGGCTGTGCATCGTGTCAACTACTTAACTATACAGTATGTTTCATTCAGCAGAGGAGTCTGCATCTCACTGCACAAGACACATCAACAAGTCATCAGGTTATACAGCCAGACACGCAGTGCCATGGCAACACGACCTCAGTGAGGAGGCACAGTACGACAGAGAGGCAGGCAGGAGACAATACTATCATTCTTCATTCATGTAGTACAGATGTTCAGTATTACTCTCACTACATGTAGTACTACTGTATGTATGATAGACAGATGTTAGGTATCACTCTCACTACATGTAGTACTACTGTATGTATGATAGACAGATGTTAAGTATCACTAATGAGGGGGGGCAGGTGGCGCACGGAGATTACGTTCGTCACCAACACCGGGAGACACTGGATCCAGCTCCCGGCGTTGCTATCAGCTTGGCTGGCCTCTCACACTGATACAATTGGCTGTATCAGGGGGTGGGAAAGCTGAAGGGTGGGTCCTGGGCGTTGTGGACAGCGACCCCTACAGTTCGGTCAGGGCGCCTGCTCAGCAAGGGTTGGAACTAAGGAGAGATAGTGTGGCCTCCCACACGCTACACTCTCCCCGGTGAGAACCTGCGCGGCCAGGTTGGCTGCCGGCTGGCTGCACATGCGTCGGAGGAAAGCATGTGACAGTCTCCGGTCTCCCGGACCAACAGTAGGGGAAAGTACGCAACAACCAGGAAGGGTGGGATGGGAGAAAAATCGGAAAAAAGGAGGGGAAGAAAGATAAAAAACAAAAAAATAAAGTATCACTAATGTACTATGTACAGAGCTTGGCATCCAGTATGCCTGCAAATGTGGAGAGACGTGGGGTGAATATTCAAATGTTTTTCCAGATTCAAATCGATCTTCATTTGAATAATCCAATATTGATTCGTAAAATCCCAGATCACACACACACACACACACACACACGCACGCACGCACGCACGCACGCACGCACGCACACACACACTCCCGTATCATGAAGCAGATACAGAGAGCATTGTGTTCCATCCAGGTGCCTTATCTTGGTTCTCCATGATTCAGGAAGCACCTACAGTATCAGCAGCCCGCTGGCAGCGCTGGCCTCCCTATCTGTCTCTTTTGCACATTGGAATAAAGTTATTCTGTATATGCTGCAGCTGGTGGAGCCCATGTGGATTGGTTGGCAAAAATCCTTTTCCAATTAATTGGTATTCACACAAGCAGGCAAGGCAAGACGCTCTATACAAGTCCGATTTTGGGAGCATTTTTATTTGTTATACGATAACACAGAGAATGTATACTACCACTACATGTGTGTGATACTCATCTCTCTCTGCCCAGTGTATCCAGAGACACTATTATCTGTAGAACATATGGGGTGAGGGTATTCTCGTCTCTCTGTGCAGTTATTTCATTTGATTTTACTGTAAACCTTTATTTATTCTTGAAAATGAACATTATGACAGCATCCACATACAGGGATGTTCCATCTCAGACAAATACAGTGAAGCCAACAAACACAAGCAACACTAACTTGAAGTAGTTATAGTTTTAACGTCTGACGATGATTTATCCCCATTCCTTTACTAAGTATTTATAGTTTTAACATCCGAGGGAAGAAGCTGAGCCATAGTCTCTCTGTTATTGTTGCGTATATACGGAGGCGCTTGCCTGAACATTCTTAGACACGGATTCAAAGAGACAGGAGTCAGGTCTTGTTAGTCCTTGTCATCAAGATGGCGGAAGAGTGAACTGACTTCTCTGAACAGACTTTGAATCAGAACCCACATGTGAACTGTTGGCAAAATGATGATGTAGTATGAAGTATGTTGTTGAAAGTATGAAATGTGCTCTCGCTTACATGTACCAGTTAGCTGCAGACGAGCAGCAGCCTTCTGGACTAACTGCAAGCGAGCGAGGGAGGCCTGACTGACGCCAACATACAAGGCATTACAATAATCAAGACGAGAGGTCATAAAAGCATGTATAACATTTTCAAAAACACTACGAGATAAAAAGAAAATAAAGTTTGACCTTGGGTAGCCTCCTAAGCTGAAAGCTCTTTCCCACTACACCATTTATCTGTTTGTCCATCTTTTTTTTTTAAACTTTATTTTTTAGCGTTTATCGCTTTCCTGGTCAAGCATGACCGACAGTTGTAGAGTGAAACGGGAGGGAGAACAGGGGAAGACATTCGGCAAATGACGGCGGGTCCGGGAATCGAACTCGGAGTCAACCAGAACCGTGACGCAGCACGGCTCCTCCCGACGCAGAAATAGCGCCGAGATACGCGGTGAGCTACTGGAGCTCCCCTGTTTGTCCATCTTAAGGTCACAATCGATCTTCACCCCAGTTGGCTTCACAAAAAGTGAAGCCAGTTGGCTTCGGTTGGCTTCACAAAAAGTCCAAGGGGGCCCAAATCACCAGGAGGAGACACATGAGCATTGCTGGGACCAAACACCATAACCTAGGTTTGATTGTCATTCAAATGTATAGAGTTTAATGCCAACCATGCTTTGGTTTTAAAGAGTTAGGATTATTTATTTTCAACGGCAGGTAGATTTGACTGTCATCGGCGTAACAGTGGAAGGAGATGCCATGTTTTCTGACTATAGATCCTAGGGGGAGCAAATACAGCATAAATAAAATTGGCGCAAGAATTGAGCCCTGGGGCTCCCCGCGGGGGAGAGGTGCTGTGGAGGATACAGCATCGCCCATGCTGACACAAAAGCTTCTCTCTGACAAGTACGACCTGAAAAACTCCAGAGCTGAGCCGTTGGGCTCAGGGTGTTTATCAAGTATTTTAAAGTAACAGTAGGAACACTGACCTCAGACCAGATTGGCTCATAAGCCATAGTGAGGTGCAACCTGAGCACTGATCCTAAATCATTATTCTTAGAAGGATGGTCAAATATCATCCCAGAGGCCTCAGCAGCAAGACTGAGACAGGTCAATTTAAGAAGATGCTATTTTGAAAATCACAACCGCAAGAAATGTATCTTGAGGCCTTTGCTAACCAGTGTTGGGCAGTAGCTAGCTACAAGTAGCGACGCTACATAGCTTAACTACATTTCTCAGTAGTGTGATGGTAGCGTCGCTCCTTTTGAACCAAGTAGCGTTCTATGTAGTGTAGCTATTTTTAGACCCAAGTAGTGACGTAGCGTGAGCAAACGCTACACGCTACTGTCCGGAGAACTGGACTGCTGAATAAAGATTTTGTGAAGAAAAGAAAAAAAAACACTATGATTGGTTGGTTGGTTGGTTGGTTTAGATATGACGACTCACGATTGAGTAAGGTTAGGGCAAACATTACGGCTAGGCCAATCAGAGGCAGGATAGGGCGGGTCATGGCCAAGGCTCCGCAAACCAGGAAGAAAAATCAAAACACAGACCACATGAAGTGAGCTGTCCGTGGCGCGGCACAGTGTTTACTGTGTCAGCCAAACACAAAGCTGCTCTCAACTTCCCACATGTCCAGCACTAATTTGAGAACACACATTCAGTTGAGCTGATGAAAAGCTTTACATAACCATTGTCAACTGTTCCCAAACAGCACACAAGTCAGTGCACTTTTTTGTCAACAGCTGCTATCATGTTTCACTGTAGGCAGAAAATTAATAATATTATGGGGGTGGGGAAAAGAAAAGGCAAACTTTATTGTCATTTTGCTACTGTGGTTTGAGTTGAAACAGTAGTTTATCCTGTGCTGAAAAGTCTCCATTCCAATAGAGATAGTATATATTTTGGTGTTTATTTGATTATTGTTTCACTGCCTTTTATTTATTACATTTCCACAGTTTTTTCCTCATACTTTATTAACATTTTGTACATGGTACTGCAAGGTACATTAATACAAGTACATGTTAAAAGGATGACACAAAAAGCCAGACAGAGGGCTTGTTTCCAGTTTCAGTTTGCCTATTTGTTTGGTGGAAACTTGATCATGAAGTAAAAAATAAAAATAAAAAAAGCAGTGCCGATGTAGCTAGCTATTTTTGCCATGTTCTTGTAGTGTAGCTTGCTAAATTTTTCTGGGGATAGCTTCCGTTGTAGTTGAGCTATATTTAATCGAGAGTAACTTGTAGTGTAGCTTACTACATTTTCCAAGTAGCTTGCCCATCACTGTTGCTAACGCCTATAGCTAAACCTTAATGTTGGACTTCTAGTCCCGTTTCGTAATTATACCAGTGATGTTGTCAATCGGTACAGTCCTTTCTCAGCACAATTAGTTTTGTGACTAACTAGCTGGACGTGCAGGTATCCAGGATGTAGAACAGCATGGATTGCGCTGAGAAATGACACCAAGGGCTCGCCCACCTCTGGAATAAGGTTTATAAAACCACAGAGGTCTTATCTTAATGCCACCGTGGACCAGTTCACAGCAGAACAGTATGAGTGGTCTTCCTGTATATCTGGAGGTCCCGTGGGGGTTCAGTGGGCCAGCCTGTTCTGCTCTACTTTACAGAGTGTATCATCCTCCCTCCCTCCCTGTCCCCTGTCCTCCCTCCCTGTCCCCTTGTCCTCCCTCCCTGTCCCCTGTCCTCCCTCCCTGCCCTCCCTCCCTGTCCTCCCTCCCTGTCCCCTGTCCCCCCTCCCTGTCCTCCCTCCCTGTCCTCTGCCCTCCCTCTCTGTCCTCCCTCCCTGTCTCCTGTCCCCCCTCCCTGTCCTCCCTCTCTGCCCTCCCTCTCTGCCCTCCCTCTCTGCCCTCCCTCCCTGTCCTCCCTCCCTGCCCCCCTCTCTGTCCTCCCTCTCTGCCCTCCCTCTCTGCCCTCCCTCTCTGCCCTCCCTCTCTGTCCTCCCTCTCTGTCCTCCCTCTCTGCCCTCCCTCTCTGCCCTCCCTCTCTGTCCTCCCTCTCTGTCCTCCCTCTCTGCCCTCCCTCTCTGCCCTCCCTCTCTGCCCTCCCTCTCTGCCCTCCCTCTCTGTCCTCCCTCTCTGTCCTCCCTCTCTGTCCTCCCTCTCTGCCCTCCCTCTATGTCCTCCCTCTCTGCCCTCCCTCTATGTCCTCCCTCTCTGCCCTCCCTCTCTGCCCTCCCTCCCTGTCCTCCCTCTCTGCCCTCCCTCTATGTCCTCCCTCTATGTCCTCCCTCTCTGCCCTCCCTCTCTGCCCTCCCTCCCTGTCCTCCCTCCCTGTCCCCTGCCCTCCCTCTCTGCTCTCCCTCCCTGTCCCCCCTCCCTGTCCCCCTCCCTGTCCCCCCTCCCTGTCCCCCCTCCCTCTCTGCTCTCCCTCCCTGTCCCCCCTCCCTCTCTGCTCTCCCTCCCTGTCCCCCCTCCCTCTCTGCTCTCCCTCCCTGTCCCCCCTCCCTCTCTGCTCTCCCTCCCTGTCCTCCCTCCCTGTCCCCCCTCCCTGTCCCCTGTCCTCCCTCTCTGCTCTCCCTCCCTGTCCCCTGCCCTCCCTCCCTGCTCTCCCCCCCTGTCCCCTGCCCTCCCTCCCTGCTCTCCCCCCCTGTCCCCTGCTCTCCCTCTCTGCCCTCCCTCTCTGCCCTCCCTGTCCTCCCTCCCTGTCCCCTGTCCCCCCTCCCTCTCTGCTCTCCCTCTCTGCTCTCCCTCTCTGCTCTCCCTCTCTGCTCTCCCTCTCTGTCCTCCCTCTCTGCTCTCCCTCCCTGTCCTCCCTCCCTGTCCCCCCTCCCTGTCCCCTGTCCTCCCTCTCTGCTCTCCCTCCCTGTCCCCTGCCCTCCCTCCCTGCTCTCCCCCCCTGTCCCCTGCCCTCCCTCCCTGCTCTCCCCCCCTGTCCCCTGCTCTCCCTCTCTGCCCTCCCTCTCTGCCCTCCCTGTCCTCCCTCCCTGTCCCCTGTCCCCCCTCCCTCTCTGCTCTCCCTCTCTGCTCTCCCTCTCTGCTCTCCCTCTCTGCTCTCCCTCTCTGTCCTCCCTCTCTGCTCTCCCTCCCTGTCCCCCCTCCCTCTCTGCTCTCCCTCCCTGTCCCCCCTCCCTCTCTGCTCTCCCTCTCTGTCCTCCCTCCCTGTCCTCCCTCTCTGCTCTCCCTCTGTCCTCCCTCCCTGTCCTCCTTACGTTTGCAGGATGTGACATTTTTCCCAGCAGCCTCCTCAGGCCTCAGCCACTCACTGCTAAGGTAGTGTAATGTTGTGTCGTTTGAATTGTATCTATCCATCTTCTTTGCCTCCAATCCCCCCCCTCTCTCTCTCTCTCTCTCTCTCTCTCTCTCTCTCTCTCTCTCTCTCTCTCTCTCTCTCTCTCTCTCTCTCTCGTTCAAAGCGTCCCTACTGACAATCATCAACCTCTGTGTCGCACCGCTTTGTTTAACTTTTTCCCCCCTTATTCCCTTTCACCTCAAATAGTTCTCCAGTCGTGTGTTCTCTTTAGTCTGAGGTGGCAGATGGCAGTCTTTTAACTCACACGTCCCAGGTGACAGCGCATTCAATGCTAACAATATCACAGGAGGGGGGGGGGGGGGGGGGGGGGTTGTGGGGGGGTTGAAGTATAACCCCCCCCCCCCCTTCACCCCGCTGGATCAATAAACAGGATGTTGGATTTGAGAATCCCTGCTAGCTGCTGGCAGTCAGGGATAATAGCACCATCGGTAATGCCACGGGGTTGGGAGGGGTTGTAAATGAAAGTGACTTATTGGGTTACACATATGTCTCCCTTGGGGGGGGGGGGGGGGGGGTGCTAAAGCCTCTCTGAGAGGGACCTCATGTGCCTCCTGACTTTCAGTGTGCAATTAAGTCAGCGGAGAGCGTAATAATAGCAGTGGTTGCTTAGTGGTTAATGGCAGTTACCCGCTAAGATAATTGAAAATTAGAGGCGTCATGTGGCATCTTTTTCATCATGGCTGAGTCAGGAAATTGCGTTTTAATTCGATCTCCCTCATGTTGCAGTTAAATAATAACAAGAAGGGCCCAGAGTTCTGTATCTCCACCATGTCTCTGTATCTCCATGTCTCTGTATCTCCAGTTCTGCCTGTGACGGCCTGTTTCTATGGCCAGGCTGTGTGTCCACTCAGTGTGTTTCTATGGTTGTGTCCACTCTGTGTGTTTCTATGGGTGTGTCCACTCAGTGTGTTTCTATGGGTGTGTCCACCCAGTGTGTTTCTATGGGTGTGTCCACTCAGTGTGTTTCTATGGGTGTGTCCACTCAGTGTGTTTCTATGGGTGTGTCCACTCAGTGTGTTTCTATGGTTGTGTCCACTCAGTGTGTTTCTATGGGTGTGTCCACTCAGTGTGTTTCTATGGTTGTGTCCACTCAGTGTGTTTCTATGGGTGTGTCCACTCAGTGTGTTTCTATGGGTGTGTCCACTCAGTGTGTTTCTATGCCATACTAAAGCTAGATAACAGCAAAGCCTGTGGTGCTGATCATATCACTGCTGAACATCTAAAGCAGACCTGGGCATTGTACGGCCCGCGGGATGATTCTGACCGGCCCGCGAAAGATTACATGATAATTAGAAAAAAATATTTTTATTTTTTTTATATATATTTTTATAAAAAAAAATTAACTTTTTTCTTTTCATGTCAACGTTCACACGCACAATATACGCTTAAATGGTCAAAAGTGTGGTTATTTGAAGTTTGGATTTTTTTTTTCACAACTGAGGTAGGTAGATTACATTTTTAGAGACTAAAGTACAGAAAAAAGGTACCGTTGGGTACCGGTATCGATTCACAGGTACCGGTACCGTATCGGTTCAAATGTGAAAGCCTTCATGACAAAGTTGCAATTAATTTCAAGGCAACTAGGCAGCAACAATCTCAAACACATGAAAACCCTGAAAGAAGTCAAACCATCAGCTGATCACCGACACACTCGACACAGGTACTCATCCATGTTGGGACCACTGCATGATGAATTTTCAAGGCATTTTCAAGATTTCAAAAAGGTTGAGGATGAAATGCAGCTGGTTTCCTCTCCCTTTACTTGCAGTGTTGATAGTTGTTCAGCTTGAACTCATTGACCTGCAGTCTGATTCACTACTGAAAGAGCACTTTAAGTCAGCATCACTGCTAGAGTTCTACTCTGCTCTCAAGGAGGAGAACTTTCCAAACATGAGGAGACATGCTCAGAAGATGTTGGTTCTCTTTGGATCCACCTACATATGTGAACAGACATTCTCATTCATGACGTTTACCAAGTCCAGGTACAGATCCTCTCTCACTGATGAACATCTGGCAGCTGTGCTTTGCATCTCCACCTCAGACATGCAACCTGACTTTGATGGACTTGTTAAAGCTCAACAGAGACTGGATTTCTCACACTGAATGGGAAAAAAAGAACTGAAGAACACTAAAATGTGGAAATATAACAAGTGAAATGGGACACTTGATATTTTTTTTTCTTTTTTTTGTACAGTTCTGAAAACATTAAATGTTTAACACACAGTTTTCACGTCATTCCTAGCCATGCTCATTCTGCCGAAGACGCCGTAACTCGTCTTTGATGTCAATATTTCAAAAATCTGTCATCGAAATCATATTTCCTTTCCGGAGCCCTGAGACACACTGCTGATCTCCTCTCAACTCTCTAGCGGTTCAAGAGCGCCATCTGGTGGCCGATCGGCAGATTGCCAACCGGAAATTAACCTTTGAACCGGTAGTGCTCATCCATATGTGGTCCGGCCACTCGCTATCGTTAGAGAGACTCCGTATTGACACAGTGAACATCGATCGGTGCAAATAACTCGAAAAAACAACATGATTTGGACGTATATACTATTATACAACCTGGAAATGGATCGGGCATTTCTCCATCCCATAATAGAAACAATTCTGTTCCACGCTCATCTGCCAGCGGCGCGAGGAAGCCACGGTAAGATTCAGCGTTATTTCCTAACGTCTTCTATACTAACTGATCTGATGAACATATGACCCACTCTGGATGAATCATCTAACGCTGCCCACGGAATTATAAACAATCCCCCGCCCATCCGGTCATCATCAGATGATGCGTAGAAACTTCTAGAACCACGTCCAGTTGAAATTTTTTATCTCGCACAGATTCCTACCAAACTGTATTTGATCATCAATATAATGCATTTAGGGCTATAAATCACGTTCTGAAGAAAGCTGCAGAAAACGATAAAAACATACTTATACTTTAGACCATATTTTAGTATGAATATGTGAATGAAAAAGTTTAACGTTGCTACACCCTGAACAATACATATAGGACATTGAATGGGCCATAATAATGGCAATTTAGCAATAGAATTTAAAAAGTTATAGCCCTGCAAAGAAGGGGAACTTCTCCATAGACAAATAGAGCTGGCGAGGGATGGTAAATTATGAATTTAACCCATGGCGATTAAAGT
This sequence comes from Notolepis coatsorum, assembly GCF_963971535.1. NCBI lineage: Eukaryota > Metazoa > Chordata > Actinopteri > Aulopiformes > Paralepididae > Notolepis > Notolepis coatsorum. Next base: position 172,223,968 of record NC_140170.1, on the reverse strand, counting down.
GTTAATATAGGCATGTAAAGTAAAAAAGGCTACAAAACTGCGACACTTTTCTTTACACAGTTCAGTGACATGTCTTGTTTATTTTGGCTATAAGATGATGTGATGTCTTTAGAAAGCTAAGAAAATCCTTGTTTCAATAGTATATGAAACTCAAAATGCCCTTTGTTATTAATGTTTCACATTTTGTTTATCATTTTGGAAATAAATTCTATTTGAATAAATGATATTTTTGAAAGCTAACCTCACCTTTTAATTGCCAAATAAAAACATACACTCTTACCAGGGGTCAAAACAATGCCATTTACTGCTTTTTATATAGAAATAAAATGTATATTATGCATAATTGAGTTTGGAATTTTGGCCCGGCCCTCCAACATATTTTCAGTTGCTCGTTCGGCCCCTTGGGAAAAATAATTGCCCAGCCCTGATCTAAAGCATGCCAGCCGTAAAGTCATCCCCCTCCTCGCTTTGTGCTTTTCTGGCTTTTTAAAACATGGTATTTTACCTGACTCCATGATAGCAGTTCAACTTGTGCCTGTTATCAAAGACAAGACAGGTACAATTAACAGCAAAGACAACTATCGGCCAATTGCATTAGCCAGCATACTATCTAAGGTGCTGGAGAGAATCTTATTGTATAGAATAGAAATGTACATTCTCACCAGTGATAATCAATTTGGCTTTAAAAAAAAACATGGAACAGACATGTGTATATGTGTATATATGCTTTAAAATAAATAGTAGCCAAGTATAGAAGACAGAACTCTACAATGTTCTTATGCTTTATGGATGCCTCTAAGGCATTCGATAGAATAAACCAGAACATACTGTTCCATAAACTGTACAAAAGAGGGGTTCCTAAGGTCATAGGTAGGATTTTAGCATTTTGGTATGCCCATCAGCTTATACAAGTTAAATGGGGTAACTCGATGCTCGACGCCAAGCACAAACTCACTGTGATGGAGGAAGCTATAGGCTCTAATACATTATGGGACAATTGGAAGCATTTGAACAAACCACACAAAGAAGAATTGGCATTCCAACATGGAGATACATGGGAGAATAATTTATAATTATATCAATAATATAATCAATTATATAAGAGAAATCACACCTAATTCTGCACAAAAACACATATACAACAAATTGGAACTTTTTGAATCAATCATTAAGGATCAACACAACCCCTTAGATTCCCAAATTACAGAAAGAGAAATATTAGACAAAATCCAGATTCTACAACCCAAAAAGGCCTGTGATGTTGATGGTATATTAAATGCAATGATTAAACATGTCAACAATAGTTCCACACTGCCCTGCTGAGTGTGTTCGTTTGAAATGAACTGCTACGTTTCTGTTAGCATTCACAACTAGCTGTCAAATCATCTCTAATTCATTCTTGCATTCCCTTTACTTCTAACGCTGGACACTAATGCAGGAAACAATCCCACCACTGCCACCAATGTAACCGAGGAATAGTCCGCCTATACTTTCAAACTATAGTAAAATAAAATAATGGGAGAATTGATATCTAATCATCAACATAACGGTTTTCTTCCTCTTTCCACTCCACAACACAACAAGTTCAAGTTCAAGTTCAAGTTTCTTTATTAGTTGTCATACAGAAGTACAGAATACTTTTATACAAAATGCTTCTTTCTGTTACGCTCCAGACTGTGCTAGACAAAAATAGATAAGTATAAAATTAAATAAAATAAGTATAGCAAGTATACGTAGGCACAAGTGTTCAGTATGTACATATGTACAATGTTCAATGCAGAGTAGAAGTAACTGAGTTACCATACAATATACTATACAATATACTAATATACAATATACTATATAGTGCAAAGCAGAAATGGGATGAGGTACAATTTAGGTACAATTTACAGTAAGGTGTAATGAGGTATGGGTTGTAGTGCAAATTCTTTACCAATAAATATAAAGTGTGTTTAGGTGTTCTAAAGTGTGTAAAGTGGGTGCTGCAGTGAGTTGTTTGTTTAAAGTGAGTGTGTGTGCGTGCGTGTGGATGTGTGTGCTGTGAGTGCATTTGATGGTTGTTACATAGTGTTATTGTTCGTTGAGCATCCTGATGGCCTGGGGATAGAAGCTTCTTCTGAGTCTTTCTGTGCTTGCCATGAGACTCCGGTATCGCTTGCCTGACCGCAGCAGTTCAAAGAGGCAGTTGTTTGGGTGACTGGTGTCTTTGATAATTCTCTTAGCCTTACCCATGCACCGCTTGTTGTAAATGTTCTGGAGAGTGGGAAGCCCCCCTCCAATTGTGCGTTCGGCTGAACGGGCCACTCTCTGTAGTCTGCTACGGTCTTGTGCGGTGCTATTCCCAAACCAGGAGGTGATATTGCCAGTCAGGACCTGTCACAGGCGCACGCCCTGCAACTCCACCTAATAATGTCAGCATCAATAATAACATAGAACACATTAAATAGCTTAAATAAGTCTAACCAGCTAGCACTAACATTAGCTTGTTTTTGTTTAGAAAAAGCTCACACCAGGGCGGCTGGGTGGCGCAGTGGACTAAGCGCTCATCACCAACGCAAGAGACACTGGTATCGAATCCGGCTGTCAGCGTTGCCTCCGGCTTGGCCGGCCGTCATACTGGCTCGATTGGCAGAGTCAGCGGGAGGGAAGCCGGTGGGTGGGTCCGGGTCATTGTAAACAGCGCCTCCTACAGTTCGGTCGGGGCGCCTGCAAAGCGAGGGAAGGATCTGGAGGGAGGTAGTGTGACCTTCCGCGCTGCCAGGTGAAAAGAAGCGGTGGGCTGGGTACACATGTGTCGGAGGAAGCATGTGATAGTATCCGCCCTCCCAGACCGACGGTAGGGGGTAGAGTGCGCAACGACCAGGAAGGGGATTGGGAATTGGCATAACGACTAACATTGGGAGGGGAGAAAAACGGAAAAAGAAGGGGGAAAAAAGATAATTAAAAAAACAAAAAAAAGCTCACACCAATTTATGAGGCTGTAACTGAGTGGCGACACTAAACAAAAAAGACTAAATCGAGACTAAACAAAAAGGACTAAGACTAAAATGCTCAGACCTGGGCCCCGTTCCATGTACCGGGATAACCGAGTTAGCCGGATAACTTTAGCTGGATAACTGGGTTAGCCTGACTTTCCGATTTCATGTACCTGGATTTCCCAAATCACCATGACAACATATCCAAAAGTTTGAGCCTGCTCGAAAGCAGAGTTCAAGTTCAAGTTAGCCTGAACTATCGCCACGCCCCCGCAAAGAAGTGACAGCCCGTTTCCTGAAACTATTCCCACAGTCTACGATCTGCATTATACCATTCTGAATTACGTTTTTGTGCTCCATTCTTCCAGAGGGGGCTTTTGAAATGTAAAATAGACCCAAAATGCTGATATTAAATTCACTTTGTCCTAAATAATGCACGTTATATATACCGTGGCGACGGTGGCGCTCGCTCGTGCGATGTACACATGATGTGGTTATTTTAATTGTAACTGGGATTAAGATGTCTGATGAGATGCGCTGTTTGACGGATTTGAGAAATTGAATGAGCCGTTGACGTCACATTAATGAATGAGGATAAAGAGATAAACTTCATTCAAAACAACGGATATTCTAAACACGGGTCTCTCGTTCATTAATGTATAAACAATGAATTTATCCCATCTGGCCCAGTGGCCCAGCGGTAGTGCTCATGCCTGCCAATTCAGCGACCGGGGTTCAAATCCCCGTGTTTCCAATATGATTTTTTTGAATATAATATTAATGATTATACGCCAAAGTAGCCTGGTTTTAAGTTAAAATATTATAAATCTACATGCATTGAGGATGTCATTCTTTATATAGCTCTCAACGTGCACCAAATTGAATTATTCCTATATTGCAAAAAGAAGGAAAAGACTAGGGCCTTGAACCCCGGTCGTCCGTGTGAAAGTCAAAAGAAGAACCCGTTACACCACAGAGAAGATAAGTAAAAGATTGACTATACATCAATCAATGGGTAAGAGAGCCGTATCGTAATTCTGTATAACAGTTAACTAATAATTTTCGCTAGCAAGATCTCATTTGATTATTCAATCCAGCAGGCAAGTTTAAAGAAATATAATCTGATTGATTGAGGTAATGAGGGACTTAGAATTAGCCTATAGATAACGCATTTAACTTGTCGGCGAGGCGATTGAGCCTATTGCAATCTGTCAATAAAGTCTTAAATCAATTAATCAATCAATGCCGTTGAGAATCAGGGTCTCTGCCATCGATACGTGCTGGCTTTCCACCTAAAACGGGAGCGCGCATCTAGCCTGACTTGAGCCTGACTCTCAAGTCTGGCTTGAGTTAACGAGACTGAATCCTCCTTTGTGAAACAGGAAAATCCCGGCTTTGAACATCGGGTTAACTGAAGCTGGATAATGGACATGTTGATCGACTTAGTTGAACCACGTACATGAAACAGGGCCCTGTAGTTGACTAAAACTTGACTAAAATAGATAAAGGTGACTAAATATGATGAAAACTAAAAAGTGCATTAAACACATGACTAAGACTAAAACTAAAATGAAAAATAGCTGATGAAATTAACACTGTTTAGTAGTGATTGAATTTTGTCATTGCCAATTGAATGTTGCTAACTGCTGTTTTCAGTCCATTTGTAGGGCTGTTCTGCTCTGTGTGGCAGACTGGTCTCTTCACTGAGTCTGTTTTAAGTACCGGGTGATTCTGCTGTGGTCCAATCAGGGGGTTAAAGGACTGACTGTGACTGTCTCTTTCTCTGTCCCTCTGTCTCTCTCTTTCTCTATATTGCTCTCTCTGTTTCTTTATCTATCACTCTCTGTCTCTCTCTCTCTCTGTCTTTCTTTCTGTCTCTGTCTCTGTCTCTGTCTCTGTCTCTCTCTCTCTCTCTCTCTCTCTCTCTCTCTCTCTCTCTCTTTGTCTCTCTCTTTGTCTCTCTCTTTGTCTCTCTCTTTCTCTCTATCGCTCTCTCTCTCTGTTTCGTTATCTCTCTCTGTCTCTGGCTCTCTATCTCTCTCTCTCTCTCTCTCTCACCCCTCCTGCTACCCATCTGCCAGTGTGAGGGACGAGTGTGTGTGTGTGTGTGTGTGTGTGTGTGTGTGTGTGTGTGTGTGTGTGTGTGTGTGTGTGTGTGTGTGTGTGTGTGTGTGTGTGTGTGTGTGTGTGTGTGTGTGTGTGTGTGTGTGTGTGTGTGTGTGTGTGTGTGTGTGTGTGTGTAATCCACTTAGTCTGTGTAGCAAAACAACTGATGATGTCTTCATATCAAAGAGAGAGAGAGAGAGAGAGAGAGAGAGAGAGAGACAGAGAGAGAGACAGAGACAGAGACAGAGAGAGAGAGAGAGAGAGAGAGAGAGAGAGAGAGAGAGAGAGAGAGAGAGAGAGAGAGAGAGAGAGAGACTACATGTCTGTTGCAGGAATCTGGTCTCAGTGGGAATCTGATCTTTGTTCATCACTGCTGTGTGTTTGTCTTCGCTTGCAGTCTATGTGTTTCCGTGACTGTGTGTGTGTGTGTGTGCATGAGTATGTGCGCATGTCTGTTTGTGTGCGTGTGTGTGTGCGTGTGAGTGTGTGTGAATGTGTATATGTGTGTGTGTGTGTGTGCACGGGTGCGTGCACATGTGTGGCTGTGTGTTTCCGTGACTGTGTGTGTGTGTGTGCATGTGTGTGTGTGTGTGTGTGCATGAGTATGTGCGCATGTCTGTTTGTGTGCGTGTGAGTGTGTGTGAATGTGTATATGTGTGTGTGTGTGTGTGTGCATGGGTGCGTGCACATGTGTGTCTGTTTGTTTCCGTGACTGTGTGTGTGTGTCTCTCTTGGTCCAGATCCTGCAGAGCCAGCACACTGCGCTCACAGTGAGTTTACACTTTAACACCGTCTGCTTCTAAACCCCAAGCACAAATAATATGCAGTTAAAGGTAGAATCTGTAATGTCATCAAACAGCAATCTCTAGGCAAAAGAGCCCCCCTTGGTATTGCACTTTGTTTACTTTCTTTTTTATTTCGGTCTGCTGTGTTGAAGTTGAGTGGGTATAGAGTTGAGTGGATAAGGGGGAGGGGCTGCTGGCGCTCTAGAGAAATTAACATTCTAGTAAGTTACAAAACTCAAAATCAGACAAAAAAGATTGGCAACATTACACATTCTATACTTTTAAAGCCCCAATCTGTGATTTTTTGGAACCAAATCAATGTGGGCTATATAGACCATTTCAAATTTCAAACATAAACATTCTAGACCAGGGGTTCTCAAACTTTTTTATACCACAACCCTATTTTATTTAGGAGTTTTTTTGGCGACCCCACACAATGTATCGGGTAATTTCAATGTGGAAATAAGGAATATCAAAATAAAAGCACACGCTGTTTCGAAAATGAAATTACAGCACTATGTTATCAATGAAATTAATGAATATTATCAACAAAAGCAATGGAATTGTTTCTGTATACACATTTATAAAACGAGGCATATTTAGCCAAAATATGTTGCCAGAACATGAAAAGAAAATGCGCTCACGTGCGCTTTGGCAGAGATCCACTTCTACTCTGAAAATCCGCCCTCACAGAGATATGTTGATGCGAAGGGGACACGCTTTATCAGCACAGCCTTACACAACACTGGGTACTCGTTCCGGACTGATATCCAGAACTTTGCTAGGGCCTGTCCAGTGAACTTGACTTTCAGTAGCTCGTCACACGAAAGATCATTGAGCGCCTCCTGCATTCTGTTCCTACAACAAGCCATCAAGCTGAGTAAATACCCCCAAATCTCCGTTGATTATCCTGGAGTGCCAGTAACGGAGTTTCCAGCTCATTATCAGCACATTTCTCTGCCAATGTGTTGTTTTTGTCTGCAAGGAAAATCTGTGCTTCTTCTCCGAGTTAAGACATGAACACGATCTCTCTCCCACAGATGATTACTGGGCCTACAACAGGACTTTCAATAAGTAGCCTACAGTATAAACAAGCTAGTTAGCTTGAGGCTATGATACAGAATGCTGTTCTACTCTGTGGATATGTGCTATTTGTGTAAACAAATCAACTAAACTGAGGAACAGGCAGGATATATGATTTGAAAACATTTTAGAAATGTGAACTAGATCAGTCTATCATCATCAAAACAAGAAGTGTCCTTGAAAAATCTTTAAACAGAGATGGACTGAGTATGTTTGGCACCCAGTGGCCATGAGGCAATTGCACCATGTTAAAAAGATTAAACTAACTTTTACTTTTGAGTCGTTTGTGTCGTTCAGCTTTAATGCTCGAGCAATTTAACGTTTTATAAATGTCTACTAATAATTATACTACTGAATATAGTATTTATAGCCTCTCTCTCTCTCTCTCTCTCTCTCTCTCTCTCTCTCTCTCTCTCTCTCTCTCTCTCTCATATTGTATGTACATTACACTGCACTTCTTTGCACTCCGGCTAGATAACTACATTTCGTTGTAGTCTGTCTGTTTCTGGATGTTGAATCCAAAGTGACTTTGAGTGAAAATAACAAATTTCTGGGTGAGTGTTTAACAAATAAGTGGCCCGGACTTTATGTTTAGGCAGTGGTGGAAAGTAACTAAGTATTTATATTTTTTTACTTAGTACAATTTCAAGCTACTTGTACTTAACATGAGTATTTTCATTTTAGGGAACTTTACTCCACTACATTTCAAAGCCCGTCAACTTCAAGAGGACATAATCAGAGCAGCATAACATACCACTTTAACATAACATACGGTTATCCTATAACCATAGTTATATGAGTATAGCGAGCGCTCTGCGCTCTAGTGGAACATATCCCATATCCAGTCTAATACTGAATACATTTCTTCACATGTACACACCCATCCGCCTGGCCACACCCCCATCCGCTCCTCTACATAAGCCGGGATGTGGCCATACTAACAGCTCCTTCCCAAGTCTTTCACCACCGAAGGCGAAGACCACGGGGTCCTCAGTGAGTCAGCGCAGAGCACTCGCTATACACATATAACTATGGTTATAGGATAACCGTATGTTATATATCGTAAACTTACGCTCTGCGCTCTAGTGGAACACAGGAGCTGAGCAGAGCGGAAGCTCGACAAATGTACCCGCTGAGGCCCCCCACAACCATCAGAACCGGGGAGGACCCAAGCCCCCGGACCCCCCTAGTGGAGGACGGGAAGGAATCGGATACGACTGTGCGAAGAGGGTTTAGCTGCAACTCAAAGAGCACAGGATGAGCAGATCGTGGGACTTACATTCCCACAGAAGAACCCACGACTACACAGGCGCGCAACCCACATGCGCGCAACCCACATCAGGACCCCCCGGAAAAAGGGAGCCTGGTGAGGCCAACGACGCCGCAGCATCGAGACCCCACCAGGCGGTCACTAGTGACACCACCCCCCACATCGCCAGCGTATCGGACATGGCCCATCCAAGAGCAGGCCCTTCTCCCCTACAGCACGCCGCCCTGAAGCACTCAAATAGGCTACACCCCCACAGGGGGACCAGGCAGCGGACCGGGGAGACAACCCCCAAAGAGGTTGATCCCTCAATCCAGGCAACAGGTCAAAAGGACTCGACCTGTGCCTGGAGCACTGCGGACTAGACAGGCGCCTAAGGGGTCTGCTGAAAACAGCACCCCGGCGGAAGGGGCGTTCAGTATGCTGTGCACCATGTCGCAGCCTCCACAAAAAAAACCCGACCCTCTAGAGGGACAGAGGCAGAGAAGGCTGACACGATTGGCAGACGTCATGAAGGGTGCGGGGGCACACTCGCAGGCAGACGGGGTCAAGCCCGGCCTAACCCGAGAGTCGACCTCCGCTACCAACACACCTGGAAAGCAACCACCACCTAACAGGAGGCGGTTGTTCCTATAACCCCCCCAAGAAAAAACTCCAAAACACAACTGCGGGTATACACCGGCTATACAGCAGTACAAGTGTTTCAGTTCTCAAGAAGGGGTTAACCCAGGCCAACGAGAACGAATCCGGACCTGGGCCCGGCGGACCGGGACGTACACAGGGATGCCAGAGGGGTACAAGAACCACCTCGACAGCCCCCTCCCAGCCCCGCCAAGCAGGAGAAGAGAGGGGCGAAAAAAGAATAGAGAAGGACCAGGCTCCTTTAGCACAGCGCAAGGTACAACACAACATGGACCAAGCAATAGTGAAGGATAATACGCAGTGACATAACCACGAACACCTCCATAACATCAACCCCTGCAACGCCCGGGCCAACCCGGCAGTTTCCCCCCGAAAAAGCACAAGTCCTTCAGGGTACCAGAACAGCAGATCTGCGCCCCGGCGGACAACGGGTTAACTGACCTGGTCCGGCGCGACCAGAACCAGTCCTGTGTCCTAATCACGCCACCATCCCCAGTCCTAAGAGGGGGGTAGGTACGCGTGTCGATCTAAAACATCACAGAGGGCACCACCAAGTCGGTCAGAAACATAAAAGCACCGCGCCCGGTGGCCCACCCCAAAAGCGTGAGACCCCTCCGCCAATGCTTTGATCTATTCCGTTATCTCCCCCCAGAGATGAACGAGAATTCATCGAGACTAACCTAGTACACTGGCGCTCGGAAGAGACAAACTCCATCCTAGTTGCCCCATAAAAACGCTGATGAGCAACCAAGGCGCGCAAGCCCATGCATGGTTCCACACAGAAGCACCCAGGGCCAGCACTATGTACACGTCGAGACCCAAAACATATCAATGGTAATTCTAACAAGAACCCAGATAATGTTCCCTCCAAGCCGCCTGGGAGGCGTGAATATTAAAGGCAACCAACTTGTGTTCAGCTTTTCGTTCAGCGTTTCTCTGATTGGCCACACGGCCAATCAATCAATCCACTAGCACACGCCCTTGCGGCGCGGCAGAAGCGCTGGTCGAACCAGCGGTGTTCTGTTGTGTGACTGTACTACAGCGGTGTTCTGTTGTGTGACTGTACTAAACTCTTCCACCACATGACCGACATTTGACATACAGTACACCTCCTATCTATGTTGGGATTATGTTTGGTCATGACAAACAATAAAAATCGCTACTGTTAGTAATGCTGCTGCCACCACCCACTTCAATGACAGAGCTCTCATATTTGCGAATGCATAAACTATATCTTAAATTATGGCGATGTGTCTAATATGGCTGTCGCGAAGTCATTGATAAGCGACAGCCATATTAGACACATAGCCATAATTTAAGATATAGTTTATGCATTCGCAAAATATGAGAGCGCGCCGCTGTCATTGAAGGGCTTCCTACAACAGAGCACCGCCGCTGCTGCTGCTGAAGCTGTATCAAGCCGGCGGCGGCGCACGAAAGCCGGGTATAAACCACCGCGTCGCCCCGCTGGCGCTTCAGGCTCAGCAGCCTCCACGGGCGAAATAATAACGTTACAGTTCCACACTGATGTACAGTGAGTGTCTAATATGGCTGTCGCGAAGTCATGCCTCTCCCTCTGACAATATCATAATGATGTGTTTTCTATATTATATCCACAATCATTCATCTAAAAAATTGTATGGGCTTTGATTAAACATGTAACCTACACCTACTGTAACTTACTGTACCTCTGCTTCCTACAGCACAGCAGGTAATGGCGTTAATCAATGGAACGCGAAACATAATAACGTTACGCTTTCTAGTTCAGCGCATTTCATAACTGTATGGGCTTTGTTTATACACGAGTGAATCTGGTAGTTGGTTGTTAAAAACGCGAAACATAATAACGTTACGCTCTCTAGTTCAGCGCATTTCATAGCGCTCCACTGCTACCGCAGCCCAAAAAAAAGAAAAAAAAAAGTATTTACATTTTTTTTATTGATAATTAAAATTAAATAAATGTATTTATTATTTAAATGCCTATATATCATATTCGACGCAGACGGTAGGCTATATATAGCTCATTTTGTTATTAATCTTATTAAACTCACCTCCGGTTTTGGGGATATTAGCCTCCGGATTCTATTGCCCCCTTCCCTCTGGACAGTGTCCCGGTGATACTCCCCGTGTATTCTGTTATTATAACAAACCGACCCTCTGATTGATTCAGTTCTCAATAATAGTCAGGCCAGACTTGCTGAACAACTATATGTGACGTCCCCCTCTCCTCCATGTGTGATGGTGAAGCTCCTGTCAGTGGCAGATCCTGCATTCTACCTTTTGGGGATCATCTGAAACGGTGTTCTGCGAAATTCGAATACCAGCATGGCGCACGCATGCGCATGACCCACAATCGTTCACACTACAATATCCTGCCACCTTGCTGACGAACGTCTTGTTGAGTCTTGTTGTTGATATATCTTAAACAATATCTTAAACATATGTTTTTCATTGCACCTTTTGAACTGTATATGTATGTAAATATTTGCATGTAATTGGCTTTGCAGCCGAATGTATTTGTAGATGATAAAATGTCGGTACACCTGTTGGAATTCGGAGTGAACTATAGGGTGACGTCACCCAGCTGTCCAAACATATAGGCGATTCGCGCTACGGCAGCAGTTCTCAGCAGAGTAGTAGAATTTCGCAGAACACCGGCTCGGACAGGTGACAGGTAGCGCGACTCGAGTGAGCTGCTCAGCAGCCTCGGCTGGAGATGCATCCTGCTGCAGGACCACAGCACCGACACTCTCAGGACCGTGACACTTTGCGGACCAAAACTCTCCAGACCCTCGCTCCCATTGGCTGATTTGGGTCACGTGACCGTCCCACTCCAATTCAGCCATTGGGTGGGACGGTCACGTGACCCAAATCAGCCAATGGGAGCGAGGGTCTGGAGAGTGTGGGTCCGCAAAGTGTCGCGGTCCTGAATGTGTCGGTGCTGTGGTCCTGCAGATGGATACTATTGCTCGGCTGCGCAATGCATTGGTTTGTGACGTCGCCCGATTTTTTTATTTTAAATATAAGAGGGTATTGGAACGAGGCATTAAATTAACAACATTTAAAACATTTTTTAAATAATAATCTTTGAAAGATAAAAAAAAAAATTAAAATAATTTTTTTTTTTTTTTTTTTATCTTTGAATTGCAGGACATCGTTTTGTTGTTGCGGGACGCGGGACAAACGGCCCAATATCAGGACGTGGTCACCCTAGTCCCATATGACGCGTCCAAGGGAAAACACCCCTGTCAACCCTGCTCTGTATAAAAGAGAGACAGGGAACCCCCAGAGAGACTTCCCACGTGAGTAATAATTGAAAAGATATATGTAACATTGAGCTACGTGACCAAAAGCTCAAGACATATGCAACATATGCAACTGGTCCTTAATGCAAAAAAGACCAAGTGCATGACCTTCTCTCGCTCTCGAGCTAATACAGCTGTCCCTCTGATTCTGACACTGGAAGGGACATGCCTTGACAAAGTAACATCCTACAAATATCTGGGCATATGGATTGATGACAAGATGGCCTTTGATGTTCATATTGGGAACCTACTGAGAAAACGTATACCTAAACTGGGCTTTTTCTTCCGTCTAAAGAAATGTTTCCCGTCTGAAGCCAGGAAGAGAATTGTGCAGAGTTCCTTTCTGTCTGTATTAGACTATCAAGTCAAGAGTTTTAATTGTCACGGCATACAGGTATACAATGAAATGCGGGTGGTCTTGCCCGCAACGATGTGCAATACAGTGGTACATATAATAGAATCAAAAGAAGAAACAACATTGTGCAGTAACAGGTAGCAGGTAACATGGAGTGACATCTCGGTATAGTTATTTACAGAGCATGTGTGACATGCTAGTTAGCTTTGGTAGTGCAATACACTGTTCCTGTTATTCTAATTTAAAGTGTCCTTTCCTTTGGCCATAAGTGTGCGTGTGTGCGACATGAGTGTGTGCCCGCTCATGTTAAAGTGTTAAGTGGCTGCTCGTGTGTGAGCGTGCACAGTGTGCGTGTCGTGTGTGTGTTCATGTGTGCTTGTGTGTGGACAGTTCAATGTTCTGAGCACTCAATGTTCATTGTTCATGGCTCTGATGGCCTGGGGGAAGAAGCTGAGCCTAAGCCTCTCTGTCCTAGTAGCTGGGGTTCGCAGGCGTCTGCCTGACCTCAGCAGCTGAAACAGGCTGTTATTGGGGTGGTGAGGGTCTTTCATTATCCTGCAGGCTCTGGATTTGCACCTCTTGTTGTATAGAACCTGCAGGGGGGGTAGTGCAATACCCGTGGTACACTCGGCTGAGCGCACCACTTTCTGTAGGGCCTTCTTGTCCTGTGCCGTGCTGTTTCCATACCAGGCAGTGATGTTTCCGGTCAGGATGCTCTCTACAGCTCCTGAGTAGAAGGACTGGAGTATCTTCCCCGATACTCTGAACTTCCTTAACTGTCTCAGGTGGTAGAGACGCTGTTTCGCCTTCTTTACTACTGTGTCTATGTGTGTTGACCATGTCAGGTCCTCTGAGATGTGGACCCCCAGGTACTTGAAGCTGCTCACCCTGTCCACGGTAGCCCCGTTTATCATCAGTGGTGTGTGTGTCTCCTGCTGTCCTCTCCTATAATCCACGATCAGTTCCTTGGTTTTGCCAATGTTCAGGAGCAGGCTGTTGTCCTGGCACCAGCGTTCCAGTACCTCAACCTCCTCCCGGTAGGCCTTCTCGTCGTTGTCCGAGATCAGCCCCACCACCACAGTGTCATCTGCGAACTTCACTATGGAGTTGGAGCTGAACTTGGCCACACAGTCATGTGTGTAGAGTGAGTACAGCAGGGGGCTCAGAACACAGCCCTGGGGGGACCCGATGCTCAGGGTGATGGTGTTGGAGGTCTGACCCCCCACCCTGACCGCCTGGGGTCTTTCGCTTAGAAAGTCCAGTACCCAGGCGCTCAGGGCGGAGCTCAGACCTAGCTCGATCAGCTTGTCCACCAGTCTGGTGGGGACTATGGTGTTGAACGCTGAGCTGTAGTCAATGAACAACAGTCTCACATAGCCCCCCTTCTGACGGTCAAGGTGCGAGAGGGTGCTGTGCAGTACCTGGGAGACCGCGTCGTCGGTGGACCTGTTTGTCCTGTATGCAAATTGCATAGGGTCTATATCACTGGGGAGGGAGGCACAAATGTGGTCCTTGACCAGCCTCTCGAAACATTTCATGACCACAGAGGTGAGTGCCACCGGTCTGTAGTCATTTGGACATGCTGAGGAGGGTTTCTTCGGCACAGGGATGATGGTAGACATCTTGAAGCAGGCAGGGACCACTGACTCCGCCAGTGATTGATTAAATATGGCGGTGAACACAGGGGCCAGCTGGTTGGCACAGGTCTTGAGTATACGTCCTGTTATGCCATCTGGGCCAGCAGCCTTCCTGGTGTTCACCTGCATAAATGCTCTTCTCACACTGTGTTCCGACAACGAGAGAGCGTCCCCCCCCCCTCGCGGTTGCCCCCCCCCCTCCACAACAGCCGGCGCGCCAGTGACGTCACTAGCCGGAGAGCCAGCAGCGCCACTGTCTACACCAAACCGAGCGTAGAAGGTGTTGAGCTTGTCCGCGAGGGAGGCGTCGTCGCTCCCCATTGAGGGGGCGCTGACTTTATAGTCAGTTATTGTCTTCAGTCCCTGCCATAATCCTCTTGTGTCGTTTTGTGCCATTTGTGTCTCCAGTTTGTCAGCATATGTCCTCTTAGCAAGTTTGACAGCTTTGCGTAGAGTATAGACTGAAGCCTTATACTCCTCCATGTTTCCTGACTCTCTACCCAGGTTGTAGGCGGTGGTACGAGAGTGATCTATATGCATGCTCCTTCCTCCCTGCTTAAAAAGCTGGATTCTGCGTACCATACTGCCATACGTTTTGTAACGGGTGCAGGCTCTCACACCCACCACTGCACTCTGTATCAGTCCTTAGGATGGTCCTCTCTGTACCAAAGAAGACAATCACACATGTTGATTTTTATCCTTAAGTCATTGCTAGGTAAGCTGCCCTTATATATCTCCAGACTTCTGTCCTTTTATACTTGCTTTTTTAATACCAGATGAGCAGCAAATGGGATGCTTTTAAATGTTCCTTTGATGCAGTCAGAGCTCCTTTTTTATGGAATACGCTGAAAGTAAAACTTTGTCTAGAGGCACTTCCTACTGTAAATGCTTTTAAAAGGTATGCTACGATTAGCCCTTCACGAAACATGTAACTGTTTTACCTGATGCTATTGTTGATGTGATTATGCTCCTTGCCACTGCACAAATGACCTTCTGTATTTATATTTGAATTATATGTTTTTTGTTTAATGCCCTGTTTTATGTTGAAACGTGTTGTGTGCAGTGATGCAGTGCTGGTATAACTCGGTATAACGGCGTTATACCTCGGTCACTGAGGCTGAAGTACGCGCAATCGCTTTTTACATGGCATTATCCAACCGGACTCCCGGAGAAGCATGCAGCTGCAGAGCCGCAGAGCCAGCGGCGCTCTCTGGGCCGCGCGCTGACGGCCGCGCTGTGAGGCAATAGTATCCAGCTGCAGGACGAGAGCAGCCAAAAAAAACTGTGCATGCGCGCGCACGCGTGCACGCGCACGCGCGTGGAGCGTTTGACCTACTGTCAATTTGCCACTGCACCACTGGTTGTGTGCCGTGTTGGTCAGGACTCCCTGGAAGAAGAGATCTTGTATCTCAATGGGACATTCCTGGATAAATAAAGGATAAATAAAATGTTAAAAAGCGCAGAGCAGAAAACTTCTTAAGTTCTCACGCACCGCATAACTCATCTTGACAATAACAGAGGTCCACAACATGGAGCCTGAAAAGAACTCACGGAAGTCTCACAACCAATAGAAACGCGCCCAGTGACGTACTCTATGGCGGGGGGAATTCCGTGACCCACGTGCCCAAATATGGCGTGGGACCAGGGAACTCCCTCCCCCCCCTCTCCCTACCCTGTGACGCACTGACCCAACAGCGTGACAGGAAGCCCGAAGGACTTTCGCGGGTTGAATGCCCATAACGAGAATATTTGTTTTTTCTTGTTATTTTTTTTATTAGCGATCTGAATTCATATTTCATCAACCGAGTCTACCGTTGGTAAATCAGCCACCCCAGGCGTTCAGATGTGAAAAAAGCTCCCATCTCCCAGATGGTAATTCACCCTTTTGGATTGGACTCAATGAAAATGCATGAGAAAAAAATACCCGGACTCCACATTTTACTTCTCACGCATGTAACCGGAGCCGATCAGCTTCATGCTGGACCCTCAGGACAGCGTGGTTACTGTGTTTTACAGTACATAGCATTGAATCAATAAAAGGATCGATTTTCGGAATGGCGATTAGGAATTGGAATAATCCATTTGGATACCATCTGATCTCAGGTAAGGAATCTATTTGACCAGTCTTAACTTTTTTCACGGATATAAGCTTTTCCCCTATAATGTGATATGGCTGTTTGACTGTAAGACAGATCAGGAACTGAGATAATCGATTTTCAGCGCGCGGCACCAACGTGCACACGTACACATATACTCTCGATAATCTAGCGTTTATTTGAAAACGATTCATAAATAGGCCAAAAAATGACAACGTTCTAGAATATTACAGTACAGGGCGATTATCATGGAATCTCTTATTTTTTTCGTGAAAACGAGGGCTTTTCAAAATGCTATAAAACGGAAATGCGCCTCCCAAGCAAAGTGTCCAACTGCAGAGCCGGAGGTAATGCCGGCGGGGATTGCTCAGCGACGCGAGCCCCTAATACGAAGCGCCGGTGGAAGTCAGAATGATCATCATCTTCTAGACACTCCGGTGGCGAAGACATTATCGCTGTATTTCCTCGAAAATAGTGAGAGAGAAAACAAAGATATAATGTCAACGTAGCTCCTTTCCAACTATTTCGGCACTAAACTCAAGTGGTGTATACAGACACTTGTCGGTGGTGAAAATAAGGAAGAAGCCGTTAGTAGGGATGCACCGATACCGATTGTTCAACTAACACAATACCGATACCGATATTTGTGGCAAAAAAATTTAATAAAAGATTTATGGTACTACTGTATATTTGTATGTCTCTAAATATTTTGATGAATTGAAAATGGAGGACCCTTATGTAAAAAAAGCCGAAAGTCTTTTTCTGGTCTTCATCCTCCAGTCTTAGCACTGTTGTTGTATTGAGCTGTACTGTATTGTACGCATTCTGCAATCTGTTAATAAAGTTTTCAATCAATCAATCAGACAAATGTATAGAAAAGCTTTTATTATAACTATATAACAGAAAATGATATTATTGTTTATGAAAATGTGTTAGCCCTATGCTTGACTATTATTTTAGGCATGGCAACAAATAAAATAATAATAATAAAATGAATAAATTAAAATATTAAATAAATAAATAGGCTACACGTCTCTCTTTTTGTGTTACAAATTGTGCTCACCGATATCAACATAGGCCTCTTTACTTACTTAAAGAAAACATCAAGAAATATGTTTATGGTATTCCATCATGCCATGTGTTTTTTATATATTTTATACCCACTGGCTTTCATCTTCAACAGACTAACTTGACTAAAAAGACAAAAAAGTTTGAGTTTTAAGAGTTTAAGAGACAGCACTCCCTGTATCTCTCTCAAACAAAGCTACATGTTCTCCAGTAATATCTCCATAATCTGAGTTTGCAATGCATGCGTCGTGTCAGGTACAACATAACCATTTTGATTGACAGTCGATTCTGCCAATTACGTCACACCGCTAGCACCCACCTCCTGCTGTTCTTACCACCAATCGGCAAGCGCTTATTCGTTTTTTACTTCCGGGAAGTCCGCCATTGATTTTGACGAGAGCTCAACAACAAAGCTAATAAAGTTAGCTCCCCGCGGCCCACGAGTAGATTACCAGCGCGCCGCAGGAGTACTAAACGAGGCATAATGATTTTACTGCAACAAATGTTATAATAAAAGCTTTTCTATACATTTGTCTGATTGAAAACTTTATTAACAGATGGCAGAATGGGTACAATTCAGTACGGGCTCTCTGAGCAAAGTAAGGAAGTGAGAGTTATGAATGAGTAATGCTTGCTATGGTCGGGTAAATAATATGCTGATGTTATTGAACGTGTAACTATAACGTTAATGCGACAAAACGAATGCCTTTGTTAATCATAAGTAACTTTGATGCAGTAGCGTGTGTGTGTAGGGGCGGCGTTGTGCACGTCACTTGACTGAAACTTCTCAAAGTTTGAACGTGTGGACCAGATTGACGCGACACAAATTGATGGATATTTATCGGCCAATGTCATCGGCAAATTTGAGCTTATCGGCCGATGACAGTCAACAAGGCACTTATCGGCCGATACCGATACCCGACCGATATATCGGTGCACCCCTAGCTGTTAGTATGGCCACATCCCTGCTTATGTAGAGGAGCGGATGGGGGTGTGGCCAGGCGGATGGGTGTGTACATGTGAAGAAATGTATTCAGTATTAGACTGGATATGGGATATGTTCCACTAGAGCAGGGGTCAGCAACCTTTACTATCAAAAGAGCCACTTTTCCCCCGTCGCACAAAATAAAATGCTCAGGGAGCCGCACAACCTATTTACCCTTAAAATGAAGGTAACAGTGTATAACATTTTATATATCCCCAAGCATACCCCACATTTAGCATAAAACGCCTGACGATTGCATATCCAAAGTAATTGGGATTTATTATACTTTATATTTATAGTATTTATGAAATTATAAAATGACATTGTACATATGTCTATACCGAACAACTGTGACCTCATTTTCTTCTTCTAAATTCATGCTATATTATGTTATTATGTTATTTGATACTATCTTGTCTAGCACAGTCTCTGGAGCGTAACAGTAAGAAGCATTTTGTATGAAAGTATTCTGTACTTCTGTATGACAACTATTAAAGAACTTGAACTTGAACTTGAAAAGAACATTGTTGACATTTTATTGCTGTTTTTACAAAGGAAAACCTCAAACTCTTATGAAGGAGAAAACACATTGGCATCTGTAGACCCTTTTTAGTCCTTGCCTTATTTGTGGAAAATGTATAAAATAAAAAGTAGTTTACTTTGAAAAAAACACTGGCATCGTAGCTACTTTGAAATAAAATACAGAACTGCAGCTCTATTTTAGTCAATCAATCAATCAGATTTATTTATATAGCACATTTCACATGACGCGTGTCAACCAAAGTGCTGTACAGAGGGTAGATACACATAGATACATATTGACAAGAATCACACTCCGTTTTATGGGAGGGCACACAGGCAAACACATAGGAAAACAGGGCATAAGTCAGTGAACGGGAAAGGCTAGTAGGTAGAAGTGTCTCGATTTGAAGGCATCTATCGAGGGGGCAAGCCTAATGGAGGTGGGGATGCTGTTCCACAGTTCAGGGGCTGCGATAGCAAAGACACAGCCTTATTTGTGGAAAATGTATAAAATAAAAAGTAGTCCACTTTGAAATAACACTGGCATCTGTACTTTGAAATAAAACCCCGAACTATGCAGGTATATTTGAGTCCTTCCCTTATTTGTGGAAAATGTATAAAATAAAAAGTAGTCCACTTTGAAAAAACACTGGCATCTGTAGCTACTTTGAAATAAAACACAGAACTGCAGCTCTATTTTAGTCCTTCCCTTATTTGTGGAAAATGTATAAAATAAAAAGTAGTCCACTTTGAAATAAATAAAACATATATCTGCAGCCTATACGCTTTAAAAAGAGTAAACATAAAAATAGGCCAGTTTGTATTTAATTATGACTTCAGTCCATTTCAGGTTGTTGGTCATCCTCTTGTTTTTTCTTCAGCCACGTACAGGAATCAACCATCGAGCCTGAACATAAAAAAAACAACATCAGCTCAGGTTCTAAAATGAATGTTTTTTTTGTGCTAAATAATAGCCTATTAAATGATAATGTTCTCACCTGTTTAATGTGATTTCTGTAGCTGAACAGCACTGCTGAGCTTCTCTATGTCGGGGCTGTAAGACGTGACTTTGATATTCACGCAGGACTGCAGACTCTCATCTGTGAGGCGCAAGCGATATTTGGATTTGATGTAGTTCATGTTTGAGAACACCTGCTCGCATAAGTATGTGGATCCAAAGATGGAAAGGACTCCAAATGCATACTTCTTCATGTTCACATAAGTATCGGGAATGGCATTCCACGTTTCAAACACAAGTTTGTCGGGTTTAGGGAGTTTTTCAATATCGCTCCATTTGTCCACGTGTGACATCTTCAAGATCAGCTGTCAGGCTCTTTATCAGCTATGTCGGCCAGTTCCATTTCAAGGGCGGGTTGACTTACTCCTGTGAATGCTGACGTGTTCAGCATGCATGGGTCGATGCCCAGGGGTGTGACGGGGAAGGACAGTGTGTTTTTTTCCTTTCTACAATCAGAGAATCGTTGTCCAAATGCAGTTTGCATTTCGATGATCACATGCTGTAAGTTCTCACAATTGATGTGGTTGTGTGCTTCTTTTAATTCTCTCATGGAGGGGAAGTGAGAGAACAAACCTTTCTGCACAGCTCTGGCAAACACCGTCATCTTGCGCTCAAATGCCAAAACATTCTCCAGCATCTGAATGGCCGTGCTTCCTTTTCCCTGGAGACTTTTGTTCAGCATGTTAAGGTGACCTGTCATATCCACCATGAAGTGCAGCTTTTCCAGCCAATCTGGATGTTACAGTTCTGGATAGATGAGGCCCTTGCTTTCCAGGAAAGTTTTCACGTGTTCCAGACACGCAGCAAAACGTTTCAGCACCTCTCCCCTGGACAGCCATCGGACTTTATTATGTAGCAGGAGATCCGAATATGTGCTGTCGACTTCATCTAAAAATGAACGTAACTTTCGGTGGTTTAATCCTCTTGCCATTATTTTGTTCACTATCTGAATGACAAGGTCCATCACCTCCTTGTATTCAGGGGGAAATGTTTGAGCGCACAGTGTTTCTTGGTGCAGGATGCAGTGAAACGTCAGCAGCTCTCGATCCAGCGACTTCTGAAGTAACGTAGTAAACCCCTTATGTCCTCTCCCCGTGTTTGGCCTTTTAACGGTATCAACTCGATGATTTCTTCCTGCGGCCCATCAGAGTTCACGTATCTGCATAACAGCGCTGTCTGTTCAATATCATTTACATCACTTGACTCATCACATGCTATTGAGAACGCTGGAGCTGAATTAATGTCTTCTATTTGTTGATCTGTGATGTTTTTTGCCATATTAATGGCCCTGTCCTTGACAGTCTTTGCAGAGAGCGGCATATCTTACATTTTCTGAACAATTTCCCTTTTATTTTTGAAGTCCGAGAATAGATGGTCGGATATTTTTATGAATGTTTCCTTCATATATTCCCCATCTGTGAACGGCTTCCCACACTTTATTATCTCCTGAGATGCCACAAAACTAGCAACAGTTGTGTTTGGAGTCTTGATCCACTTCGTAAAAGTAATTTTGCTCTAGTCATTTTTCCGCAGCAGTTCCGAAATCGCTCTTTTCCTTTCATCTCCAGCGTGGTACATTTCAGAAAATGCTGTGTTTATTCTGGAAATGTCTTTCAACATTCCATCTTTTGTTGTTTGCAAATGTATCACCACATATCAGGCATACAGGTAAGCCTGCGTCATTAGCCGTGAAAGCAAATTCATTTGTCCACGCTGAATTAAATCCTCTATTTTGCTCTGAGACTTTCCTTTTCTTGGATTTATCCATGGTTAGCTTACCATGGTCGGAAACGTAACCACCTGCAGACGACACAACAGGGAGAGGCGCGGGGGTGTGACGTATATTTGAGGGGACGAATTATTTTAGTTGACATAATATTTGAGTGGAGTGGACGAATTATTTTAGTTGACATAATATTTTAGTTGGCGAAATATTTTTTTTATTTCAGTGTCGAAGTATCACATCGACACAACATTTTTATTTTTATTTTTTTAATCGTCAGGGAGCCGCAGCTGATTGGCTAAAGAGCCGCATGCGGCCTCGAGGCCGCAGGTTGCCGACCCCTGCACTAGAGCGCAGAGCGTAAGCTATACGATATATAACCTTTAATCAGAGCAGCATAACTGGACCACATACCACTTTAACATAACCTTTAATCAGAGCAGCATAACTGGACCACATACCACTTTAACAGAACATTTAATCAGAGCAGCATAACTGGACCACATACCACTTTAACAGAACCTGTAAGAGTTCAACGGATCGAGGCTTGAACGCTCCCAAGCACTGGGATACACAAACATCATGTAGAATGTGTACTTTTACTTTAGATACGCAAGTACATTCAATAGCAAATAATTCTCTACTTTTACTTATGTCGAATTTGAATGGAGTTACTTTTACCAGAGTACTCATTTATCTGGGTATTTCTACTTAAGTAAAGGAACTGTGTTACTTCCTCCACCACTGTGTTTAGGTAATGAAGAACACAAGCTGTAAAGTGAAGAACAGATTGCCGCTCAAAGGATCTTAAGTTCACCTCACTCTGTGTTAATTCGCCCGGCTGCAACTACAGCCGGAGACCAGAAAAGCTCCACACACTTCATAAGATACGATAAGATAAGATACTCCTTTATTGATCCCCTTGGGGGAAATTCCAGCGTCATAGCAGCATGGGGGAGGGGAGGTACAGGTATGGGCAGGGTAATAGTAGAAGACGTAAATATAGGCGATACAATTATAGTAAGGATAAAGGAAATCAGTGTAAACAATATAATTAACTCTGAATATAAGAATATGAGCAAGTAGGCAGTGTGATCAAAGGTGCAGATGAGGGTCTGTACGCCCTACCAGTTATATTATACGTTACAATAAATACGGTCAATAAAACACTTGGAATCTGAATGTCTACTATGACTTGAGTAAGTAAAGTAAACAGTATACACAGGTGCCCTAACTGTCGTTATAGTCATCCATGTTGGTTTAAGACTCACCTTCTTCTTCTGGTTGCCGGTAGATTCCTCAGAGGGTCGTTTACGTTCATAGTTGTTGTTTTCTCCTTCCAAGGATGCTTCTGTAGACTTGACCCCTCTGTCTGGATCTGGAGTGGAAACAACATGGAGGTAAAGTGATTGCATTCACAAAACATTTTATTTAATATAGTTTTTCTCATTAAAAGACAGTTGTGGTAAATGGTGCATTTATATAACAGCTGTATCCAAAGCGCTTTACAATTTAGTTCCTCATATTCACCTACTCACACACCGACGGCGGAGGTGACAATGCAAGGTGCCAACCTGCACATCGGGAGCACTTAGGGGCTAAGTGTCTTGCTCAAGGACACTTTGACACGCTGCCCGGGAGGAGCAGGAATTGAACCGATTACCGATTACCAGACAACCGCTCTACCTCCTGAGCCACTGTCGCCCCCCCCAGTGATGTTAAGAACCATCTGATATGGGATAATCCAGACGTGAATAATCTAAATCTCAACCATTCCTAGTCTCAGCAGAGCAAAAACAGTGCCACCTGGTGGTCAGATCTGACTGCCAACAACAACTAAAATGATTTTCATCACAAAGAATCATTTAGAAAGGTTGAGGAAATAATACTCATAAACCTCAGCTTTGTTTATTAGTCTACTTGTAGAATGTAGCCTGTCAGGGTGGCCTTCAGGTGTGTTCCAGAGGTCTCATAATGGGAGAGATGTTTGAGACAAATTAGGCTATAAACAGTATATATTATTATTAACTCATATACTATAATCTACTAGGGCTGGGTTTAAAAAGAAATAATAATTCCTGATTTGAACCGATCTTCATTTCAATAATCAAATTGATCTTTAAAAATAATATAAATAATAAATTATTATTTACTTATATATATTATTATTTACCAGAGTGGTGCTTATCATTAGTGCTTATCAGCGATGTGCTTATCCTACGAACTCCGTTCCCTCGGACAGTGCAACTGTGTCTGATCATTTGCCTGTTTGATAACTTGCCTGAAATTGGAGCTTGCCGTGAATGTTTTATTTGTATTTTATTGTAATGTTCTTTTTTATGTTGAAACTTTCTGCTGCCTTGCTTGGCCAGATCGCTCTTGAAAAAGAGATTTTAATCTCAATGATGCTTATCTGGTTAATTAAAGGATTTGATTGATTGATCATTTTAAAGCTGGTGCTTAACAGATAATATGCTGATCATTTTAAATCTGGTGCTTATCAGAGATATGCTCATCATTTAAAATATGGTGTTTACCAGAGATGTGCTGATCATCTTTCAGGAAATCACTAATCGACTAACAATGTGAGTCGACCAAGACCAAAGCAAGCGATTAATCCCAATTATTACATGGCGTTTTCACATTCGCCGAAATGCTTGCTTGTGATTGGTCAATAGCCCGCGTCAGAGGCAGGGCTGTACACTGCGATGATATCATCGCGAATTGCCCCTTTAATTGGCCGTTGCGATTGGTAAATATTATCTGGGGGCGGGCTTGCGAGTAGTGCTTTCAAGCCTTGGATTCGCATTTCACTCCTAAATTATCCAAGGCGTGTGATGACGTCACTCACGCGAGCTGAGCAGTGAGCACTCAGCAGGTATGATCAGCGGGAACAATCGACTGAGCACTCACTCTGATAGGGCAAGTGTACCGGTGGAATATGTCCCCGCGTCGGCAAAATGTCTCTTGTTGTAGCGTCTTTGCATCATCAAAAACCGATGCATTGATATAATTTCCTCTCATCCACTTGTCAGCAGTGCACTGTGACTGCACACACACACAGCAGATACTATTGCTTCGCTACTACATATAAGGCGAGAGCCGCGTCACAGTTATCAACAAACAGTGGAAGTCGAGGAGACATGAATAGAATTGCTCAACATGCTAACGCTAGTAGCCTCTGGCTAACGCCAGTTAGCCGTTCAGCTAACGCTAAACTAGTGTCTTCTAACTAAAGTGACTCTGCAAGGTACCATTAGTGAGGAGGGGGGGGGTATATTGAAGACGCTTGACAACAGGGGTTCAAAGATAACTTCACATTTATTGGTTATTCATTTCTTAATTATATCGCTTCATGCAATCCATCCAGGCTGGCTGCCTCCGTGTTGTTGACATAATGGAGCTACGGTCGTCGGAAAGTATAGACGACGCATCCTAGTGACCTAGTCTAGTGTGTGACATCATCAACTGTCGACGACAGCTCAGACGGGGACTCTCTCTCTCTCTCTCTCTCTCTCTCTCTCTCTCTCTCTCTCTCTCTCTCTCTCTCTCTCTCTCTCTCTCAAATGGCTTTATTGGCATGACGTACTTCTACATGTTGCCAAAGCAATATTAAACATAAACATGGATTACAAACAGATATAAGTACATACAAAATATCATTGTAAAATATAGTATATACAAAAATGTTCATCATAAAATAGAACATAAAATATTACGGCATATCTCTCTCTCTCTCTCTCTCTCTCTCGTGTGTTTTTAGCTAAAGTGGATAGAAAAGACAGTTTATGCAAAAGTCTTCTTAGGCACCCAAGAGTTTTTATATAAATTGTCTTACAGTAGATTCTTTTATTTTTAATAATAATATAAGCTGCATATAAGGAATACAACCAAATCCTCTGTCATACCATAAAATTGTATTATTTATTATTATTATTATTATTTTGCATCGTGTTGAATCGCATCGTATCGCCCCGAATCGCATTATGTTGAATCAAATCGTATCGAATCGTATCGTATCTCAACAGGGGGTGAATCATATCGCATCGCCCGGTGCTTCAAATGTATCGATAATGTATCGTATCGTTGGCACCGTATCGAGATGCACATCGCATCGGCCTCAGTGAGGAGATGCACATCCCTACAGTATAGGGCCCAGCTGCAGCTCCGGAGAATCCTGGCCGTAGCTGGAGGCTACTCAGTCAGTACACACAGACAGTGGAGCTGGTTGCATATAGCGAGCATTTAGACTTGTTGCGTGGTGGCCCCTAAAAAATATTTTTTGCCCCTAAATTTCTCATTTAGGCATAGGCGGAGTTTGAACTTGACGCCAGGGGGTGCGACTGCTTGGCGAACTATACCCGCGCGCACGCGCAGCCGGCGCGCGCGATTTTTTTTGACCTTTATTTTATTATTTTAGCGTTTTTACAATGCCCTAACCCCTAATTTTTTATTTTATTTAGGTAGTACAGCAGCACACACACACACTCACACACACAGCACTACGGGGGATCATTTTTAACTGACTTAGGCTCTAATTATTATTATTCATAGAGACTCTCGAGCAATAATAATTATTACAGCCTCCATTTTTCGTGGACGAAAAATATACCAGGCTATAGATATCAATTTTCCCGAAATAACGCTACCTGCCTCGACAAAATTCGTGCATTGGTTATCCAGATACATTAATTATCATCTCAGAATAAGTGGCTTTGTATCGCGCTGCTGCTGCTGCTGCTGGCCGCGCGTTGCCGTTAACCCTTTCACTGCCACACTACAGAAGGTTCGCCTTATAATGTGCAGTGTTGCGTTGTTATTATGGGCTGAGCCGCCACGCAGGATAATGACGCCGCGCGCACGCGCGCGCGCACACGCACGCGCGGCCCCGCGCGCATGCGCATATGTTCCCTTGCGCACAATAATACACTTTGTTTGTATAGCCTTTCATACAGAAACTGCAGCTCAAAGTGCTTCACAACAGAATTAAGACAGGCATAAAATGAGCACATAAAGTGCAGACATATAAAATCAGTTTTTCACATTAGGATCTAACATCCCAACAGGCAACCTTGTTTATGGTTTGATTCAGTTTTAATATAAATAATAAAAATAAAGAGAAGATTAATTAATTATCTACTCAGTCCCGAAGTTTGTGATGTAGATATGGAATGTCCCGGGTTGCTGCTGTTTGCAGAGTGTGTTGTTGTCCGGGGGTGAGTGGTGGTGGGTGGGGGGTTGAATCAAAACAGTTGTCAATTCGGAATTGACGGCTGTTTTGATTTGGCCCTTCGTTCGCCGTCGTTCACCTTTGGACGGCGGTGCACTCTGTGGGCAGCGGCAACTTGGGACGTTCCATATTTACATCACAAAGAGTCCCAGACTGGTTGAAGACACCAGCCTATAGCGGCTATTGTTATGATAATGCGAGGTAGCGCCGGGGCGGGACTCGGCAGGTAAACACGAGCCGAGCCGAGCGCAGCGCGTTCTCGCGAGCGCGTGCATGTGCGTGCACACGCTTCTGCTCAAATCTTTAATACTCAGTGAGGTACCACTGAGTGGTACCCCGTGCCATGAACAACGCATGCCTGATAATGTGACATGATTACTACTATAAAATGAATGTATTGTAAAACAAAACATAATAGAATTCAGATTTGTTTCTCACAATTATTATAATTTTATTAAAATAAAAATAATCTTGGTTTAAAAAAAAAAAAAAAAAAAAAAAGGCAATTTCACCCCCGGCCACCAGGGGGTGCAATGCACCCCCTGAACCCCCATAAACTCCGCCCATGCATTTAGGGGCAAGTGTGCCCCTAGTGAAAAAGCTTAGCGTACAGCCCTGAGAGGTCCGTTATCACATAATGACCGATGTGGGACAATAATGACCGCTGTGCGCAGCTGTTCGCAATCAAGCCCACTGACACACACTGTATCAGTGCAGCTCAGCATATGCACAGCTGCACTCAGTCATGCAATCAGACCACAGACCTGCCGACTGCCGATAATAATAATCACTTTATTTGGGCTGACAGAGCCACAGAACAACTGCGTCTTCATTTGATCTAGTCTTGTCGATGAATTAGGTATATTGTTAGTAAGTTAGCCATGTAATAAGCGGGATAATGTATAGCTATACTCGATCATTGTCGCAAAATAATTGACCTTCACTGACGTTTAGAACACCTCGGCGCTGCGCCTCTGTATTTTAAACTCGGTGTCGGTCAATTATTTTGCAACAATGACCTCGTAGCTATACATTATCCCTTACGTATTGGTTATGTTAAATACAAAAAACGACTTTCATGTAACTGCATAGTGGTCAGTTCTTCATAATAATACAGCATTAGCACTTTCATATCATAATCGACGATAAAAATCGTTGACGAGAAATTGTTGCGTCGATTAGTCATAAAAAGAAATTATAATTTTTATTTTATTTTGCACTACCTATCTTTGTGAAAGTGGCTTCTCAGCTCTGGTCCAGCCAGCTGAAGACTTCTTAGCTTAACATAACAGACGACAGTAAGTTTGGGGGAACTAATGGGATAACTGGGGATGTTGTTTGGTCCTGACAAGAGTCTCAAAGCAACTCTGAGGTCGTGCTCAATGTCCAATCTGTTCCTCTGCTCTGTCTTCAGCTGGACCAGAGCTGAGAAGCCACTTTCACAAAGATAGGTAGTGCAAAAAATAAATAAAAATTAAATTATTTTTTTTATATAATTGTTTTTCGATTAGTCGACTAATCGAAAAAATAATCGACAGATTAGTCGACTACCAAAATAGTCATTAGTTGCAGCCCTAATATTAATCATATTAGCAACAATGTGATGACCTGGCGTCTCCTTGGCAGGTTGGGTGGTCAGCCTACTAACCTGCTGTCACCTTGGCAGGTTGGGTGGTCAGGCGATGGCCACACTGACTGCAGAACTTGGCCATCACCTCCACTGCATTGTGGCCACAGCTGGAGCACAACATCTTCACGATTCAACAGGTTCTGTGTGATGAGTAATGATAATGTCACTCACATAGCAGTGCACAGTACATTGCTGAATAGTAGTCATAGTTTTTCAAGTTGTTTCATTCGTCACATAATATAAGGTACATGTACATTACAGTGAAATGCTTGGTTCTGTACTATGGGCCTCCTGAGATTGTGCTTCATGCAGTAAACATTGTAAAAAGAATAAAGACCAAACACTACTACAAAATATACAATATACAAAACTAAAGTACAAAATGCAAACAAAATGCTAAAAGTGAGGTAGAGATGTAGTGCAAATATTTCAGTAATAAATAGATCAAATATGGTGTAGTGTTTAAAATGTCTAAAGTGAATGTTAACACTTTAATCGCCGGAGACGCTGATCAGCGTCTTTCCCCGCCATGCTTATTCTGCCGAAGACGCTGGACAGCGTCTTTGATATCAATATTTCAAAAATCTGTGATCGAAATCATATTTCTCCCCCAGAGACATTATATGTACTGGTGAGCCCCTCTCAATTCTCCAACGGTTCAAGAGCGCCATCTGGTGGCCGATCGGCCACTCGCCCAAACAGGAAGTGATGCGGATGAAGTGGTGCTCACCCATATTTCATCCGGGCACTCGCTATCATTAGCAGGACTCCATCTTGACACAATGGATGTCGATCGGTTGCAAATAACTCGATAAACAACATGATTTGGACGTATATACTATTATACAACCTGGAAATGGATCGGATATTTCGACATCCCATAATAGAAACATTTCTGTTCCACGCTCATCTCCCAACATCGCGAGGAAGCTACGGTGAGTTTCAGCGTTATTTTTTAATGTCTTCGATACTAACTGCTCTAATGATCATATCACCCACACTAGATGAATGATATAACGTTGGCCACGGAATTATAAACGACCCCCCCCCCCATCCGGTCAACATCAGATCATACGTATTTCTTTATTTCTTTATTTCAGATCCCCATTAGTCACTGCCTCAGCAGCGACTATTCTTCCTGGGGTCTGGATCCAAACATATAAAATTAAACAAGAATAATCAATAAACAACATAAAAACAAAACAAATATCAATAAAACACCAATAAAATATACAAACAATTATAGAACATTAAACCAATTAAAATCAGACATACAACCAAATATGTATGCCAAATTTTCTAATATAGAACAAAAACAAATATCAATAAAACAACAAATATCAATAAAACAACAAAGACAACAAAGACAACAATAACAAATATCAATAAAACAACAAATATCAATAAAACAACAAAGACATCTCAGAGCAAACTAAAATGTGCTCAAAAACAGCACAACATTCCATACACTCATACTCTAATACTCATAACCACTAGACAAACACATTCCAAAACAACACATAACCCAACACAAGAACCCATTCATTAGACACAGATTAGACCTAACCAAAATCAACCTCTTTCTGCATTACAGCCACTCGTAGTCTCCTCTTGAATCCCACCTTACTGGTAATTGAAACCAAATATTGTGGAAGTCTATTCCAGTAGGACATTGCCCTGTACATTACAGTTTTCTTTAAGGCTTCAGTTCTGGGTCTCGGCAGGGCGAACCGACCCTTCAAGGCTTGTCTAGTGCCATAGCCATGACCATCACTAATAAGCACCAGCTGCAAAAAGAGGCACACAGGTTTATGCAAAGTATAAATATTTCTCATAAACAAAATAAGACTACACACTAGTCTCTCATTGACTCTCATCCATGACAGTTCCTTGTGCATTTTCTCAACACTGTTTCTAATTGAGCTATGCAATGCAAGTCTTGCAGCTCTATTTTGAGTAAGCTGTATTTTATTTAAATCTTGTTTGGATGCATTTGACCAGATTGCTGGACAGTAGTCCAGATGTGACAAAACTAGTGATTGTATGACTTGCTTGGTAGCTGTGTCTGTTAAAAAATAGGCATTCCGTCTAATAATTGAAATACTTCTGCTCATTTTTGTTACAATATTGTTAATGTGAGTTGACCAAGAGAGTGTTTCATCTATTATAACTCCAAGCAATCTGGCCTCCTTAACTTGCTCAATATCTGCACCCTGCAAAGAAATATTTAATCTGTGATTCTCTCTCTGAGCATGCTTTGAACAAATAATTAGACATTTTGTTTTGGATGCATTTAGTTTCAGCTTATTTACCGTGACCCATTCAGAAATCTGCATTAACTCGCTTTGAAGAAGACTGCTGAGGTCTTTGGCATTGCTTGCCGAAGCATATATTGTAGTGTCATCTGCATAAATGGAACTGCTTGCATTTCTTAAACTTTGTGGCATATCATTTACAAATATTGAATATAATAATGGTCCAAGGCAACTTCCTTGAGGAATGCCACATTGTAGCGTTTTAAAGCTTGATAAAGTTCCATTAAACAGGACACATTGTTGTCTCATGAATAAATAACTTTTCATCCAGTTAGTAGCTGAGTGTTTGAAACCATAATCAGCTAGTTTTGTAAGCAGCAGTTCATGATCAATGAGATCAAAAGCTGCGCTAAAATCTAACAGTACTGTACCAACTAATAATTTACAGTCAATATTTCTTAGCCAATCATCAGCCAATTGTGTAAGTGCTGTGCATGTTGACGTAGTAACTCATAGAAGCACGTCCAGTTGACATTTTTTATCTCGCACAGATTCCTACCAAACTGTATTTGATCATCAATATAATGCATTTGGGGCTATAAATCAAGTTCTGGAGAAAGCTGCAGAAAACGATAAAAACATACTTATACTTTAGACCGTATTTTAGTATGAATATGTGAATGAAAAAGTATAACGTTGCTACACCCTGAACAATAGATATAGGACGTTGAATGGGCCATAGTAATGTCAATTTAGCAATACAATTTAAAAAGTTATAGCCCTGCAAAGAAGGGGAACTTCTCCATGTTAACACTTTGATTGCCTAAGGCTAAATTCATGATATACCATAGGTTGCCAGCTCTATTTGTCTATGGAGAAGTTCCCCTTCTTTGCAGGGCTATAACTTTTTAAATTCTATTGCTAAATTGCCATTATTAGGGCCCATTCAATGTCCTATATGTATTGTTCAGGGTGTATGAACGTTAAACTTTTTCATTCACATATTCATACTAAAATATGATCTAAAGTATAAGTATGTTTTCATCTCTTTCTGCAGCTTTCTCCAGAACGTGATTTATAGCCCCAAATGCATTATATTGATGATCAAATACAGTTTGATAGCAATCGGCGTGATATAAAAAAATCCAACTGGACGGACTTCTGGAAGTTACTACACGTCATCTGATGTTGACCGGATGGGCGAGGGGGCGTTTATAATTCCGTGGGCAGCGTTATACCATTCATCTAATGTGGGTCAAATGTTCATCATAGCAGTTAGTGTCGAACACGGAAATATTACACGCTAAAACTCACCCCAGTCTCCGCGGGCCGTTGGGCGATCAGCGTGGGGTAGACAGTTTTCCATTATGGGATGTAAAAATACCCGGTCCATTTCCATGTTGTATAATGGTATATACGTCCAAATCATGTTGTTTATCGAGTTATTGGCAACGGCAATGTATTGTGTCAAGATGGAGTCGCGGGAGCTATAGAGAGTGGCCGGAAGTAATATGGGTGAACAGCACTTCAGCCACATCACTTCCTGTTTGGCGCTTCTGCCGATCGGCCACCAGATGGCGCTCTTGAACCGCTAGAGGATTGAGAGGAGCTCTGAACTGTGTGTGAAGGCTGCGGATGGAAAATATGATTCCGATCACAGATTTTTGAAATATTGATATCAAAGACGAGTTACGGCGTCTTCGGCAACTTGAGCATGGCGGGGAAGGACGCCTAAACTCGTCTTCTGGCAGTTAAAGTGTTAAATAGGGCTGGCGAGGGATGGTAAATTATGAATTTAACCCTGGCGATCAAAGTGTTAATAAAGGGGAGTGTTTAAAGTGAGTGTGTGCATGTGGGAGTTAAGAGGCAGCCAGGCAAAACCCTTTCACTTTCAATTCAGCAAAGTCGGTTACTTCAAGAAAATAGCTAACAAAGAACATAGTGTCTCACTTCTATCTCGTTCGCCTATGAAGCCTCTGACAAGCTTGGCCCTGCAA
Source organism: Notolepis coatsorum (assembly GCF_963971535.1). NCBI lineage: Eukaryota > Metazoa > Chordata > Actinopteri > Aulopiformes > Paralepididae > Notolepis > Notolepis coatsorum. The sequence continues at coordinate 172,191,289 of NC_140170.1, read as the reverse complement.
TAATATTGTGGAGCAGCGAATGGGATTTTGACCCCTTTTGAGAACCTGGAACTCTCCTCTCAGACTAGTCCTCCTCCAATGTACAGTTTCTTTGTCAAATGTAACCCTTTTACAACTCTCTTTTTTAGACTATTTTTTTGTATCACAAACAGTACTGTATTTGTAAATCTGGTATGTCATAAATGTATAGATGTAGCAGTACTGTCTATCTGTATGTCATGTATGTCATATATGTCCTGATGAATTGAAAATGGGGGACCCTGATGTAAACAAGACGAAAGTCTTTCTCTGGTCTGCATCCCCTTAACAATTGTGTGTATTGAGCCGTACTGTACTGTCTGTACCCAATCTGCAATCTGTTAATAAAGTTTTCAATCAATCAATCCTTGACTCACTTGACTTTTAGTATAACTTTACGCAACAACCGCCTCCCTCACTCAGACCCAATGACCCTAAAGCGTCCATGTTTGTTTAATAAGCAATCACATTACAACAACACAATAATAGATGCTAGAGATCGGACGGAAATGTATTTTTAATTGGTAGGTAATAATGGGAGTTAAGAGTGGTTATGGGTTTATTATAATAAACAACTTTTAATAGCATCAACAAACTTGCCTCTGCCTGTTCGGATTCCTGTGTTAAAGCTGCACACGGGTGGGTACAGTATGTGAACATGATGCATTAAATGACATTAAATGACATTAAACACTAAACCTGTGTCGCAGCATCACGTGTTTGTTTACCTGCTGTGGGGTTAACTCGAGAGGGCTAACATCATGCTAGCTAGCTCTGCTGCTGTAACACAACACTAGTGTCCCCCGGTTGTATAATAACTTAGCAAAGCAAACCGATTTCAGATCTTGGATTTCTGTGTCGGTGTCTATTCTGGTTTAAACACCATTATGCTATTTATCTCTTTTTTAAACTCTTTTTGTATCACAAACAGTACTGTATTTGTAAATCTGGTATGTCATAAATGTATAGATGTAGCAGTATACTGTCTATCTGTATGTCATGTATGTCATATATGTTATGATGAATTGAAAATGGGGGACCCTGATGTAAACAAGACGAAAGTCTTTCTCTGGTCTGCATCCCCTTAGCAATTGTGTGTATTGAGCTGTACTGTATTGTACCCATTCTGCAATCTGTTAATAAAGTTTTCAATCAATCAATCAATCAATCAATCAATCAATCAATCAATCAATCAATCAATCAAGCGAAGCTGTGGGGACGCTATCCCTGCGAACGAGTCCCTGTGTTTGTTTATCCCTCCTGGCTGACACCATTTAGGGTCGAGAAGATGTCCTGCTACTACTGTACCCCCTCCTGGCATCATTTGGGGTCGAGAAGATGTCCTACTGTACCTCACGAGTAGATCTTTCTTCGACAAGGAGTTGGTAGGGAGGAGAGACAACATGTCACCTGCTGCCAGTGAGTCCAGAAGCGAAGGAGAAAGTAAGTTTCGTTTCGTCTGAAAGGGGGCGTGGCGTGGCGTGATGACGTTCCTGCTGTACGCAGCGTGCTCAACGTGACTGACTGATTGATTGATTGATTGATTGATTGATTGATTGCTTGATTGAAAATGTTATGAGGGCAGGCGGACGTTCCACTCTAAAGTTGCTTACTCGTGAGTAGTACGTTCGTTGATAAAGAAAAATGATGTCCACAGCCGCTCCAGTGTAAAACAAAGATATTACATAATTTGATTGATTGATTGATTGATTGATTGATTGATTGATTGAAAACGTTATTAACAGATTGCAGAATGGGTACAGTACAGTACAGCTCAATACATACAATTGTTAAAGGGATGCAGACCAGAGAAAGACTTTCGTCTTGTTTACATCAGGGTCCCCCATTTTCAATTCATCATAAATTCACAAAATTATAAATTTCAATTCACCCACAGAACTATTGTTAGGAACATTCTAGAACATTAGTTCCGCCTGAACATTCTGGAACGTTTGTGATGATGTCATAGCAGTACATTCTAGACCATTAGGTCCGCCCACATTCTGGAACGTTTGTGATGATGTCATAGCAGACCATTCTGGAACGTTTGTGATGATGTCATAGTGAACATCGAACATTCTTATTTAAGCGGTGGCAGTTCCTGCGGGAGCATGTCTATGTTCCCCGGGTCCTATGTTCCCCAGTAGCGATATAGTCGGTTATGCTTAGAGTTTATCTTTAGAGCAGGGCGATAGATCACCAGCCCTGATTCCAAACTCTAACCTTAACCAACTTCGAAAGAGTCGCCAAGCTTAACCAGTTAGAAACAAGGCGGACATTAATAAAATGTTCAATCAATCAATCAATCGGGGAACATAGAACCCGGGGAACATAGAGCCCGGGGACCTGTTCCTGCCACCGGCATTCTGTTTAGCTTTCCAGTAACGTATTGTATCGTGTAGTTGTGCTGATGAATATTAAAAGAGTTACCTTCGGCTTCTTGACACCGCCTCAGACTCCCGTCTCTCAGCACCACAATATCCAAATGGTTTATTTCTCTTCCACAGCGAAGTCTTTCTTTACAGAAAGTGGTCCCAAGGCTACTTTCCTAAATATACACGTCACTACTACAAGGTAGGAAAACTGTATTTTCCCAGTCTCCAAAATCACCGCCCGACTCGACACATGAAAATTCCTCCACACTGGAAAGCCGTAAAATCAACTTGCCGGCTCTTTCCACAGCAAAACGGTATAGGCTTGGCACCTTGGATGAAAAATGCAGGCTTCAGTCTATGTTGTTTTGTCTATCTGTTCAGTCCTGTTCAGTCCGGTTTCAAGATGCACACTGCTGCTCTTCTTCTTCTTCTTCTTATTTGAATTTCCGGCAGAGTAGACGCATCGTGGCGTATTACTGCCCTCCGCAATTCTTTTTATGGGCTCTTCTTCTTCTCCTTCTTCTCCTTCTTCACCTTCTTTTTCTTCTTCTACTGGACCCCGTCATCAACTACATTGTCCATTGGAGTGCAGCTACTGCTGCTACTTCCTGCCTGAGCCCCCCTCCGCGGGACCCTCCTTGCCCCCTGCTATCTTATCCTGGGCTGCTTTGTCCCTCGCAGCCTTGTCCCTCGCAGCCCCCTCAGCCAATTCACTATACACCTCCTTCCAGTCCAGACCTTCCAATCCCAGATGTTGAACCGCTATCCTAACAATCATCTTCACCATCTCTGTTCTACCCTTAGCCTCTGCCATACCAGTAACTACCCCTGCCACGAAGGCCACAATACCTAATTTCTCCTCCCTTCCCCTCTCTCTTTCCACCTGCTCTACCCTCACTGCCAAATGCCCTCCTTCAACCCCCTGCACCCTTTCTTGGCTACCCTGTCCTGCCCTGCTAACCGCCCCAGCATACGTCAACTTACCCTCCCTTCTCTCTCTCCGATCCGCAACCTCCTTCATCATCACCTCGCACCCCCTAAACGCTACACTATGTGTGTATGAGTATGAGTCCTGTAATTCCTCTGATTGGTACAGTGTTGCCTGAAGAAAGAATACAAGACTCAATATTCAGTCAATATTCCCAAGTCGTGACACAATAATTATTAATTCATTAAGTCATTCCAAACGATTTCAATGCAAGATCAGGGTGAAAATCTACTTGTGGCTATAGGATGGCAGGTATGGTGTATAATGAAGATATTATTTGCAGTACAGTACATATAATACAGTATGTAGTCTAGACTCTGCCGCAATTACTTTTCACCGTAAAAGTTACAGATGAGGAATTTTGACTTCCATGCTTGTTTCTGGCACGGCAGAAATATTGGCCACCATCATCAGCACCAACGCTGCCAAGGTACAACACAGGCTGGCGTCCGACTACTGGTGCCACATCGCCGCCATATATCTCAAACCAGGTGTAGTCGTCCACTGGTGGGTTTGCAGAGCTGCTGCAGGTCATGGTGACGTTGCCGCCGACCTCTACTTCCTCCGACGGTCTAATGGTCGCCGACGTGTTCTTAGGACCATCTGAAATAACAACACAGTTGTGTTCTTTGAAAAAAAAAGGGGGAAAAAGGGCCTTTCTTCCCATCCCCCCAAATTTAGTCGCTCTGCCAATTCCCTTCCTGGTCGTTGCGCTGCCCTACTGTCGGTCTGGGGAGGGTGTAGACTACCACAAGTCTCCTCTGTCGGTCTGGGGAGGGTGTAGACTACCACAAGTCTCCTCTGTTGGTCTGGGGAGGGTGTAGACTACCACAAGTCTCCTCTGTTGGTCTGGGGAGGGTGTAGACTACCACAAGTCTCCTCTGTTGGTCTGGGGAGGGTGTAGACTACCACAAGTCTCCTCTGTTGGTCTGGGGAGGGTGTAGACTACCACAAGTCTCCTCTGTTGGTCTGGGGAGGGTGTAGACCAGGGGTTCTCAAACTTTTTTATACCACCACAACCCCATTTTATTTAGGATTTCTTTTGACGACCCCACACTTAATTTATCGTGGAATTTCAACGTGGAATTAAGGAATATCAAAATAAAAGCACACGTTGTTGAACTTGATCATGCATATTTATTATTTAGAACATTTAATCACATAACTATGTTATCAATAGACATTTATAAAACGAGGCACATTTAGCCAAAATATGTTGCCAGAACATATTGTCCGTCTCTTTTCAATTCTATTTTAAAGAATTTTTAAATATATATTTAGTAATTTTTATTCAATATAATTTTTTACGTAATTTGTTGACTCTAGGGCTGTCCCCGACTAAGGATTTGGATAGTCGACTTTGATTGGCAGAAATTTTGCGATAGTCGACTGGTAGTCGACTACCCCCCTGAATGAAAAAAAATGCAAAAAATGCAAAATAAACTAAATATAAAAAGAATTTATTGGGCTTTGGGGGTGCTTAATGTCTGAAGGAGTCGACTGAAGGCTTGTTGTCCTCTGCAAAAGCATGCAATTGGTCCACTGATGGATACATCTTGATATTTGTCTAGTCTAGTGTGTTCATTAGATGGGTGAAATCCTCTTTCAGTGCCTCTGTGCCTAAGGCAGATAGCATTGCTGGTATGCGCACCATTAGCGTTAGCCACGCTTCTAGGCCTCTTTGGTTTTGGAAAGAATGATTAAAAAATATATATATATCATAATTTTTTTTTTTGCATTGAACTAAGAGGTTGGCAGTCGACTGCGGCTCCTTTCGACCGATTAGTCGACTATTCGGGGTCAGCCCTAGTTGACTCACATTCAACATCGATGCTGATGACCTCTAAGGGTCCGGTAAGGTGTTTCAGGACACAAGCGTAGCTTCCAGAGTGCCGTGAGGACACGTCGCTCAGAGACAGTGTGGTCCCCTCTGTGAGAGACCGTCTGTTCTTCAACCGGGTAAGAGACGAGCGCTTCCCAACGTCACAGCTGTTCACACAGGTCAGATTCACAGAGTCCCCTTCCTTTATCGTCTCCTTTCCACCGCGTGGCGTCACAGAAATCTCCAAATCTTTAAGAAGTACATTTAGTCATTTAGCTGACGCTTTTATCCAAAGTGATTTACAAGTACAAAACATTGCCAGTGTTTATTAATTTTTTTTGGGATTAGATAAAAATGTATTGTCATTATACAGCACAAGTAATAATAATAATAATAATAATAATAATAATAATAATAATAATAATAATAATAATAATAATAATAATAATAATAATAATAATAATAATAATAATAATAATAATAATAATAATAATAATAATAATAATTTATAATAATAATAATAATAATAATAATAATAATAATAATAATAATAATAATAATAATAATAATAATAATAATAATAATAATAATAATAATAATAATAATAATAATAAACTGTATTTGTATATACGACGGGTGTTTTGAATGCCTGTCAGAAGCGATGTATTTATAATCTGTAGGACATGATTTGAAATACTTTCGAATATCCGCTTAAAAAGGTATAGGGTCAATACAGGAAGTGGAGGAGTTACATTTAATGACGTTTTATAGAGTTGATGTAATGCAAGTACACTTTCCCAGGTTCCTTTTTTGTGGTGTATTAGTAGGTATATAGAAGGAAGGATTATATGCAGGTATATTCAGACAGATATGGATATAGATATATGCAGCAAATATAAATGTATATTTATGGTTTTACACTGTCTATTTTGTTTGTAGGAAAATAAAAACAAAATAAACGTACCACCAACTCGTAACGTGGCGCCTGGCCGACGACCGGTCCACTTATTGGAATCCGTTACAAACCTGAACGCATTTTCTCCAGCGTCACTCTGCCCCACTTGATTAATCTTTAAAGAACAATTGTGAGCTTTGTCGCCGAGATACTCAAACTTTTCCGAGGCATCCGTTGCATTGCTATCGAAGATGAAAGGGCCGTCAAAAGGATTGCCTTTGTGGGCCCACATCACCCTCTTCACCGTGTGGTTGTCCGAATAATAGTAGGAACAGGAAATGACAACAGAGGAGCCTTCTACTGCACACATGTCCTCCTGCTGGTACTGCACTTGCCACCCGTCGCATACAACACCTGAAAGAAATGAGTTGATCAAAATGTGGAATGCGATTTTATCTGCGCAACAAATAGTAAACGGTGCATTTATATAGCAGCTTTTAAGAAAGAAGAAGATGTCTTTAATTGTCATGCAGATTAACACACACACACACACGCGCGCGCGAGATGGGCGACCCACAGGAACACACACACACATGCACTGAGTCGTCGTCGTCGTCGTCGTCCCCGAAGGCAGTGGGGAGCAGACACGGGCTGGGGTGTGGGGCCACGCCCCCGGGGACCAATCCAAGTCTTCGTCAGGGACAGCGTTAGTGATCTGTTCTGCATGTTATTCAATTGATGTTATCTTATCGGGAGGGGAAACCCTTGTGAGCACGGGGGGAGAACATGCAAACTCCACACAGAAAGGCCCGGGGGATACCCCCCACCTGGGTACCTGGCAACACGGCAGGGACCCTGATGGAAACAAGACAAACGTCTTTCTCAGGTCTGCATCCCCTTAACAATTGTATGTATTGAGCCGTACTGTATTGTACCCATTCTGCAATCTGTTAAATAAAGTTTTCATTCATTCATTCATTCATTCAACCTAGTCCCCAAGCGGGAATCGAACCTATGGACACAGTGTTAACCACTACACCACCGTGCTGTGAGGAGACAGTGTTAACCACTACACCACCGTGCTGTGAGACAGTGTTAACCACTACACCACCGTGCTGTGAGACAGTGTTAACCACTACACCACCGTGCTGTGAGGCAACAGTGTTAACCACTACACCACCGTGCTGTGAGGAGACAGTGTTAACCACTACACCACCGTGCTGTGAGACAGTGTTAACCACTACACCACCGTGCTGTGAGACAGTGTTAACCACTACACCACCGTGCTGTGAGGAGACAGTGTTAACCACTACACCACCGTGCTGTGAGGAGACAGTGTTAACCACTACACCACCGTGCTGTGAGGAGACAGTGTTAACCACTACACCACTGTGCTGTGAGGAGACAGTGTTAACCACTACACCACCGTGCTGTGAGGAGACAGTGTTAACCACTACACTGCTGTGCTGTGAGCCGACAGTGTTAACCACTACACCACCGTGCTGTGAGGAGACAGTGTTAACCACTACACCACCGTGCTGTGAGGCGACAGTGTTAACCACTACACCACCGTGCTGTGAGGAGACAGTGTTAAACACTACACCACCGTGCTGTGAGGAGACAGTGTTAACCACTACACCACCGTGCTGTGAGGCGACAGTGTTAACCACTACACCGCTGTGCTGTGAGCCGACAGTGTTAACCACTACACCACCGTGCTGTGAGGAGACAGTGTTAACCACTACACCACCGTGCTGTGAGGAGACAGTGTTAACCACTACACCACCGTGCTGTGAGACAGTGTTAACCACTACACCACCGTGCTGTGAGACAGTGTTAACCACTACACCACCATGCTGTGAGGAGACAGTGTTAACCACTACACCACCGTGCTGTGAGGCAACAGTGTTAACCACTACACCACCGTGCTGTGAGGAGACAGTGTTAACCACTACACCACCGTGCTGTGAGGAGACAGTGTTAACCACTACACCACCGTGCTGTGAGGCGACAGTGTTAACCACTACACCACCGTGCTATGAGGAGACAGTGTTAACCACTACACCACTGTGCTGTGAGGAGACAGTGTTAACCACTACACCACTGTGCTGTGAGGAGACAGTGTTAACCACTACACCACCGTGCTATGAGGAGACAGTGTTAACCACTACACCACCGTGCTGTGAGACAGTGTTAACCACTACACCATCGTGCTGTGAGGAGACAGTGTTAACCACTACACCACCGTGCTGTGAGGAGACAGTGTTAACCACTACACCACCGTGCTGTGAGGAGACAGTGTTAACCACTACACCACCGTGCTGTGAGGAGACAGTGTTAACCACTACACCACCGTGCTGTGAGGCGACAGTGTTAACCACTACACCACCGTGCTGTGAGGAGACAGTGTTAGCCACTACACCACCGTGCTGTGAGACAGTGTTAACCACTACACCACCGTGCTGTGAGGAGACAGTGTTAACCACTACACCACCGTGCTGTGAGACAGTGTTAACCACTACACCATCGTGCTGTGAGGAGACAGTGTTAACCACTACACCATCGTGCTGTGAGGAGACAGTGTTAACCACTACACCACCGTGCTGTGAGGAGACAGTGTTAACCACTACACCACCGTGCTGTGAGACAGTGTTAACCACTACACCACCGTGCTGTGAGGAGACAGTGTTAACCACTACACCACCGTGCTGTGAGACAGTGTTAACCACTACACCACTGTGCTATGAGGAGACAGTGTTAACCACTACACCACTGTGCTGTGAGACAGTGTTAACCACTACACCATCGTGCTGTGAGACAGTGTTAACCACTACACCACCATGCTGTGAGGAGACAGTGTTAACCACTACACCACCGTGCTGTGAGACAGTGTTAACCACTACACCACCGTGCTGTGAGACAGTGTTAACCACTACACCACCGTGCTGTGAGGAGACAGTGTTAACCACTACACCGCCGTGCTGTGAGGAGACAGTGTTAACCACTACACCACCGTGCTGTGAGACAGTGTTAACAAAGGTGAATACTCTGCCACCTCACTTCAGTGTGGTATAGCAACTGGTTATGCGCAGAGCCCATTTCATCGCGGCCAACCAGCAACGCTTCTGACAACAAACCTATCCATTGCGCGTCCAGGTTACACACAAAAGACCAGACCCCCCTCCGCGATTATAAATGCGCAGGGTGTAGTGAGATGTGTATTGGAATACGTGTGTCGGCCTCCATTGATGAAGGGGCGAGACATGGCAAATACACACAGCTGCCGGGTGGAAAACTTGATCGGAGTTTTTTGTTTGTTGCCAATGCGCGACCCCACTGTCACCTACCCGTAGTTTGAGAACCACTGTTCTAGACTGATGCAAGTTCATTTCCTGTTGCAGTGTTTGCTAATACAATAGCTGACAGGAAATACACTTGGACCCAAAGCTGTTGCCCCTAGTAACACAATTCACACACACTATCTACTTCCTCAGAAGGCTGAGATCCTTCAACATCTGTACAAGGATGTTGAGGATGTTCTACGAGTCGGTGGTGCAGGTGGGCACCTTCTTGTACGCTGTGACCTGCTGGGGCAGCGGGCTGAGAGCGGGGGACACAAACAGGCTCGATGATGAGCTTGCTAAGCTCATCATGGACAACCCCTCCCACCCACTATACACAGACTTGACCGATAGAAGGAGCACGTTCAGTGTTAGACTAAGACTCCCTAGATGTATCACTGAATGGCACAGGAAGTCCTTCTTTCCGACAGCCATCAGACTCTATAACGCATCACTGTGCACAGGGTGACATTACTATCAAATCTTCCTGGACTTTTACTTTACTTTTAAATTGACACTGTACACTTTTTACTGTACACTTACTGTATATTTCTGTATATGTTGACTGTATATTTTATATTTTAGAATGTATATACATAACATAGAAAATGTATATCCTGTACCGTATTTTATTCTTATTCTTATTTTTATTCTTATTCGTGACTTTTGTTTATGACTAAATGTTTACTGTTTACTGGGAGCGATCTGTAGTGCAGAATTTCTATTCTCTTCACCTGTACACCACACAGTCTGTGTTTCCATGGACACAGTGAACAAACGCGGCTGCACAGACGCTGAGAAGGGAAACCATTTACTTTATTATTATTATTATTATTATTATTATTATTATTATTATTATTATTATTATTATTTGTAAAGTAGGCAAAAAGGGACAGGGGGAACAATTATTATTATTAATAATAATAATAATATAACTCATTAAATATGTTGAGGTAAAATGATATGAGAATAAGTAGAACTGGTTAGTTGACTTGCTCTTTGGTCAGAGATGTTTGACAGTGCTCTCTACATAGGGGTGTGATACACATCAAGTTCAAGTTCAAGTTCTTTAATAGTTGTCATACAGAAGTACAGAATACTTTCATACAAAATGCTTCTTACTGTTACGCTCCAGAGACTGTGCTAGACAAGATAGTATCAAATAACATAATAACATAATATAGCATGAATTTAGAAGAAGAGAATGAGGTCACAGTGTTCGGTATAGACATATGTACAATGTTCTGAGTTACCATATAATATACAATACACAATACTATGCAGTGTACTAATGTACAGTACTATCTAGTGCAAAGCAGAAATGGGATGAGGTACAATTTTAGGTACAATTTACAGTAAGGTGTACGAGTTGTAGTGCAATCCTTCGTCCATAAATATAAAGTGTGGGGAGTGGGTGCTACAGTGTGTTTGTTTAAAGTGGGTGTGTGCTATAAAGTGTGTGGAGTGGGTGCTACAGTGTGTTTGTTTAAAGTGAGTGTGTGCGTGTGGATGTGTGTGCTATGTGCGTTTGGTGGTTGTTGTTGTGTAGTGTTCATTCATTGTTCGTTTAGCAGCCTGATGGCCTGGGGATAGAAGCTACTTCTGAGTCTTTCTGTGCTCGCCTTGAGACTCCGGTATCGCTTGCCTGACCGCAGCAGTTCAAAGAGGCAGTTGTTCGGGTGACTGGAGTCTTTAATGATTCTCTTAGCCTTGCCCTTGCAACGCTTGTAGTAAATGTTCTGGAGGGTGGGGAGCCCCCCTCCAATTGTGCGTTCGGCTGCACGTGTCACTCTTTGTAGTCTGCTTCGGTCTTTTGCAGTGCTATTCCCAAACCAGGAGGTGATGTTGCCGGTCAAGATGCTCTCTATTGTACATGAGTAGAAGTTCTTAAGGATCTTCTGGCTGACTTGGAACTTCCTTAGGCGCCTGAGGAAGTAGAGGCGTTGTCGTGCCTTCTTCACCACACTGTTAATGTGTGTGGTCCATGTCAAGTCCTCGGATATGTAGGCTCCGAGGTACTTGAAGCTGTTGACTCTCTCAACCGGTGCCCCGTCGATGCTGAGGGGGCTGTAGTCCTTGACCCCCGACCTCCTGAAGTCCACAATCATCTCCTTTGTTTTGCTGACGTTCAGGGAGAGGCTGTTTTCCTGGCACCATCCCGCCAGGACCTTGACCTCTTCCAGGTAGGCCCTCTCGTCGTTGGCAGAGATCAGGCCCACCACCACTGTGTCGTCAGCAAATTTGACGATTGTATTGCTACTCCGCTGAGCCACACAGTCGTGTGTGTACAGGGAGTAGAGGAGGGGACTCAGAACACAGCCCTGGGGGGCCCCTATGTTGAGGGTGATGGATGAGGAGGTGCAGTTGCCTGCTCTCACCACCTGGGGTCTGCCAGTCAGGAAGTCCAAGACCCACTGGCAGAGGTCATAGCCCAAGCCCAGGTCCCTGAGCTTGGCTATGAGTATGGAGGGGACTATGGTATTGAATGCCGAGCTGTAGTCGATGAATAGCATTCTCACATAGTTCCCCTGCCTCTTGTCCAGGTGTGATGCTGCTGTGTGCAGCACATGGGATATGGCGTCCTCCGTGGACCTGTTGGGGCGGTATGCAAATTGCAGGGGGTCCATGTTGATGGGGAGGGAGGAGCAGATGTAGCCCTTTACTAGCTTCTCGAAGCACTTCATGGCTATGGAGGTGAGAGCTACAGGGCGGTAGTCGTTGAGGCAAGCAGGCTTGGATTTTTTGGGTACAGGGATAATAGTGGACTTCTTCAGGCAGGTGGGGATGACAGCCTGTTCTAAGGACAGGTTAAATATGTCAGTGAATACTGGGGCCAGTTGGTCGGCACAGACTTTTAGGACGCGGCCGGGGATGCCGTCTGGACCTGCTGCCTTCCTGATATTCACATACATTGTTCCATGGATTAATATGCTGTTTGGAACTATCCTAACACAATTTAAATTGGAATTAAGATTTAATTTGACTCCAGTGCATCTGGACAGCGCTAACTGTTGTCCACTGTGCCTGCCGCACCAGGCGTGTGCACGCGGCTGCATAATGCGAGAGCCTTGCGTGCACTGACTGTAAAATAGAAATGGAGTCTATTTGTCTGTGATGCACACGTAAACTGCCTCCAAAAATTACCTAAATATAAAAAAAATTATATAATAGTTTGTCATATGCGCACAATGCAAGGGTCCTCCTACAATTCACACGCAGCAGCTGTCAAAAGCACAGTTCTACCCAATGTGTCACAAGTGTGGGTAGTGAGAATACAATGTGAAGTATCCAAGACTGTTTACTGAAGAAGACAAGCGCTGCTGTCAGATGGACTGACTAACCAAAAGATTACACAATGATGAGGCTAGGAAGCTGCTGCTGGCTGGCAGACAGAGAGTCGAAAGCAGCCGTCAAGCTCCTGACAGGGACCGGCTGGGACCGGCTTAGCCCTTTCACTACCACACTACAGAAGGTTAACCCTTTACTGTCACACTACAGACGGTTACCGTCTGTAGTGTGACAGTAAAGGGTTAACCTTCCGTATTGTCACAGTGAAAGGGTTAAACCATTTGGTAGTGTGGCAGTGAAGGGTTAAAAGCAGTCTCCCTCTTTGCCATACAGTACCAAGTGCCATTTTGTGACCGGGCCCAGCGGTAAGAGACTCATGTCTGCAAGTCAGATCACGAGGAAATGAATGAAATGGGTTTTTATTAGTGCTGTCGATCGCTTAAAATATTTAATCTGATTAATCGCATGATTGTCCATAGTTAACTCGCGATTAATCGCAAATTAATCTTTTTTTTCTACCTTAAACTGATCTTTTTCAAGTTCCAAGTTTTAATACTCTTATCAACATGAGAGTCAACAAATGCTTGCTTTATGCAGCCATTTAACACAAAAGGATGACCCTCATGCATTGCAAATTTGCATCAAATTCAAAACAGAGTGATGCACAAAATAACTTAAAAGAAAATAATAATTTAAAACAATGAATAAAGTGTGCGTGAAATAATAGGGGAAAGAAAACGCTAGGAACTTGTTACATTCACGCACACAAGGGCTGAGGACTCACACCCCGCCCCCCCCCCCCCCCCATCTCTCTCTCACACACACACACTCTCCCAGCTCTCTTTCTCTCTTGCCCCTTCCTCATCTATCTCCTCTCTCTCTCTCTCTCTCTCTCTCTCTCTCTCTCTCTCTCTCTCTCTCTCTCTCTCTCTCTCTCTCTCTCTCTCTCTCTCTCTCTATCTCTCACCCACACACACACACACTTTGGGCGTCCTCTCATAGGAACGGGTGCTCCACTCCGTCCTCGCTCCGTCCTCGAGTGCGAACCCCCCTCCCTCTCCCCCCTCTGGATTGTGTACACACTACAATCTCGTGTTTCGTTCTCAAACTCAATTGAGGAGAGCAACACTCTATAGTCTATATATTTCTGAATTAACCAAAACAGCTACACGGGACATTTTCGCTGTACCTCGGGAAGTAATGTACCAGCTAAACCTACACGATGGGTTAGATACAGGCGGGATTTTGGATACTTTTCCTACACTAAAAACATTATGGCCATGCCGCATGCTAACCTCATAGATTACAGACAGATAGACAAAACATATAACGAACAACATAAAAGATAATATGCATATATACTTGATCGCTATAGTCCCGCTGAACACAACTAGTCACATTGATAAGCCGCACCCTAAAAACATTTGGCCATGTACGCTGCACGTTAAAAACACAATGGATCACAGATGGATCAGACACTGAAAAGTCATGATGTCATATGGATGCTAAAACTTTACTTACCGATTGGCAGGCTAGTTGATGGACTAACGTCAGGCTGCGTTACTGGAAGTAGTAATAGTGCGATGGGTTGTGATTGAACAAACACGTCGGGCTCCCTTGCTTTGGATGGGCTAACCGGCCACATTACTGTGGGTAGTGATTAAACAATGGAGGGATCACTGGTTGGTTTTTGGCAGATTATGCTGTCCACTGCATCAAACCACGGAAAGGATATTGAAGCCTCATCTTCTTCACTTTTAGCTTGACATTGTTGACTGATCTGTTGTACCCATGCACGCACATTTTCTAATAACAGGAGAAGGAACGACGTGCTGGTCGCACTGGAGAAAAGCCAAATTGGATGTTGCGTTTGTGGCGTTTGTCTTTTACGTGTTATTTGTTATTCTGAGATGTAAATTAATCTGTACCTGGATAACCAATGAACGGATTCTGTCGAGGCAGGTAGCGTTATTTCGGGGAAATTGAAATCTATAGACTGGTGTATTTTTTGTTATTATTCCTAGAGACTCGAGCAATAATTATTGTAACTGAGGGGTACAATTCCCTGACTGTATTGATAAGTATGGTATCATTAAACCACTACCGCTTTATGTACTTTAATTACTGGCCATACAGTACATGATATATAAATATGATGAACACTTCCCACAATGAATCGGTTCCACACAAAGTGGTAATTAAGTATTTATTGCAGCAAAAGGTACATAATATACTTCTCTATTTTACTTTGGATGCGCTTATAAGGCAAAGGAATGTGCGTAGGCAAATCAATAATGAATGTCCATTCTCTGGTTACGCAGGAGGTAATTATACAACCTGAATCTTAGGGAATTATATCTATGGTACACTAGTAATATATAGCGGGAGATACTGGAAGGGTCCCCCCGGTTGTAAGCCAGCAGGGGTAGAGGATCTGTCGGTAGTAGAGAGTCTGGTCAACGATGACTAAGGAGACTCCAAGTACAGGAGACGGTGCAATAGTCTCTTGATCCACAGACGAATACAGCTGTTCTCCGTAGACTGTAGCTCCACAGTGAAGAAAGCTAGCCGGCCTCAGGCTCTCTGAGGCGCAGACTCGACGTGGCTCCTCACAGGGTAAATCCCACACATAACGGAGTCCTTCTTGGTGCCTCCAAGAAGGTTCTGGATCGTTTACAGTACGTCCAAAACTCTGCTGCGAGGGTCCTCACGCGCACCAAACCCTGGCAGCACATCACCCCCACCCTGCAAAAACTCCACTGGCTCCCCATCAACTATCGAATCCCCTACAAGATCCTCCTCCTCACCTACAAATCCCTGCACGGGTTGGCCCCTTCCTACCTGACCAACCTACTCCACCCCTACACTCCAGCACGAGGCCTCCGATCCTCCAACTCCGACCTCCTCACCATCCCCCGCACCAGGCGTTCCACACTGGGAGACCGAGCTTTCGCTGCAGCAGCCCCCAGACTGTGGAACTCCCTCTCCCCCCTCATCCGAGGCTCTGACACCATCAACCTCTTCAAAACCAAGCTAAAAACCCACCTGTTCACACTTGCCTTCACGCAACACGGCCCCGCTCCCAAGTAGCCCACCCCTGACTCTTTTTAAGCCACAGATTCCGTTGTTTTGTTTTGTTTTGTTGTTTGTTTGTTTGTTAATTTTAACCACTTCATCCAATTGGACAGAACTTGCCTCCTTTTTTTTATTTATTTTTATCTCTTATCTTATTTGTTTTTTCTTGTTGTTACTATACACAGATCTTTTATGTATTTTATTATATATATATATATATATATATATATTTTTTTTTTATTTTATTACTTACTTTTATTTTTTTCCATCCTTTCCTTGTACAGTGTCCTTGAGTCTGAGAAAGGCGCTTCTCTCTTAAAATTCTATCTATTATTATTATTATTATTAAACAAACGTAGTGCTGAAAATAATAATAATAATAATAATATTTGTATAGCACTTTTCATACAGAGGTTGCAGTTGTGGTATAATATGTCCTCATGTAAATATACTCCCCTCCCCTGTGTCCCCCTTACCTGCACCCCCCCCCTCTCTGTGGAATAAGACATTCCTCTCCCCAAACCTGTACCCCCCCCCCCCAATTGACCTATCAAATGGGACCACACACCCCCCTTGTTGAACTATAAAGGGCTCCTCCCGACCACAATCGTCTCTTCTCACCTGGGTCATTTCAGCTGATCACCTGGGGGGAGCCCTCAGCCATTCTCTCTATGTAATCTATCTGTTTGGTTAATAAACCTTGTTATTATCCAAACCTCGGTTGACTGAGAACATTCTTCATCAGGATATCCACAAATATCCCACAATTGGCGTCTACGAACTTGTGACGGACCTTCTTGCGTCCTACCGGCGTGCTGTATTGTTTCAGCTATACAGAGAAAAGTGAGTATAATAGGATGGTCGACCAAAAAATTTATGGCAAGGAATTAAAACCTTCCCGCTTTTCTCTGTGCCAGGTGAATATTACAGAATGTTGTCAAATATTGAGATCATGGCTGAGTAAGAATAATGTGCATTAATATATCTGATCTGTATTGAGAATCGTACCAGGGAAACGCGTGTACCTGGGTCCTTATCTGGACAGATGTTCTGAGAGGATGGGTTGTTAGTGCTATTCCCGGATTTGAGCTGTTGCCAAACCGAAAGTTAGGGCACAAAATAAGGTTGTTGAATTGCTAACCCAAGTCTAGCTGATGCAGACTAAAATATAGGCAACAAGGCAAGAAACGTGGGCTTATTATGATGTGATATCCTTGGAAAACGCTACTCTATTGGAACCTATTAATTACCAGAGTAGCGTCATAATATTCATTGTTTCAACCTCAAACTAAGCCCACAATCTCTTCCATTCCTGAAAACGATGTATTTGGATTGAATTCCAATTGATTATACAGATAGCGGGAAGATGACCGGCGATGCCTCGGCAGTACGTGAATGTACATTTAACGGGACATTAGTCGCGGGTCGAAGGGACCGAGAGTATGATTAAAAGGTATATTCACATCTAATATATCGCTGGTAAATTTCGAAGTCAGGTTCGGTCGTTATGACTTTAATAACGATGTGTAGTTATATCAAGGGATAAATGCCTTGTCGCAGCAGATGCTGGCCGACTAAACGTACAGCGATCCAATACAGTCAGATATACACACACGTTAACTTATATGTATTAATGTTTGTTCGTCTGTTTAAAGTCTCGTTTGTATGTGCACATTATGCCGACTGATATCGCACCAAGCATAGGGAGACGAGTACCGTTATACAGAGAATAACATTGAGGTGCAATTCACGCGACAAACTAGGATAGTAATTTCCGGAACCAACAAAACCGGCCCACGGGAACGACCATTTGGGAAGTATAGTTTTATCGTTTCAGTTTGTTTACGTTTTCACATATGCACAGGCGCGTTCATTCGGTAACAAAACGCTGGGTTTAGGTAAATTCCAGGCTATTGAGAGCTCGCGGAACTAGTATGCAGGATTGCAAAGCGTTATTTCCGAGGCGAATGACAACGCGTGAACGTCGCATGGGCTGATGACGTCATACAAAAGTGCGATATGAAACTATCATTGGGCGAACGGTAAGGTTTAATATGCCCGAGACCGAAGGTATATGAAGTCCACGTATAATATACGACGTCAACACAACAGCTTTCCCCGGTGAGTATGAAAATCATAAATATAGATGCTTTGATTGATTGATTGAAAACTTTATTAACAGATTGCAGAATGGGTACAATACAGTACAGCTCAATACACACAAATTGTTAAGGGGATGCAGACCAGAGAAAGACTTTCGTCTTGTTTACATCAGGGTCCCCCATTTTCAATTCATCAGGACATATATGACATACAGATAGTCAGTACTGCTACATCTATACATTTATGACATACCAGATTTGCAAATTCAGTACTGTTTGTGATACAAAAGGAGTCAAGAAAAGAGAGTATATACATTTGACGTAGAAACTACATACACAACTATCATCTCAGTTACAGTAAATTACAACTATCTCAGATCACTTGAATGTTTATGTTGCTTTAATTTACACATTATAAGTCACATAAAGCCATTTTTAAATAGAATTCTAATCAACACAACCCAGACAGTCAAAGCGTCACTAACATATGTTTGTGTTTACAGGAAGCAAGCAGACAATCAGGAGAGGCAGACGGATTTACCTCTAAATTGAATTACAAAGCAGTGTTTAAACACACTTGTATCACAAAAGACTGAAACTCCAACAATTTGCATGTCAACCGAAGATGGTGTGGAGCTGAGAGACAATCGATTGACCATTTAAAACAAATCTGCATCCAAACACCCACATGTAAATTGTGTTTACAAGAAGCAAACAGACAATCAAGAGACAGAAAGGGACTGAGTTAATCTACATTAGAACAAAGCAGTTTGGAGCTAAAGGGAAATCAATTGTGAGACGATATCGGACACTATTTAGGATGGGCACTTGAAACCCACAGGGTATGCCTACACTCTGACCACAGACTTGGTGGACCAACAGAGAACCACTTAATTAACATGAAATCAGACACAAGTGATGATGTTGCAGTCATGAAAGTCTACCTAATTCCCATACTAACAATAACTAACCAGTTGTTTTCATCATCTCTTTTCAAGAGGCACACGAATTAGAGATATGAATTCTGAATAAAACCAGACAAAGTAGAAGTGCCCGAGATGAAAGATTAATGATGAAAACAACTTCACTTGCAATCTCCTCCTTCTATCCTCTGCTTACAACCACTAACTCCTTGCAATTTCAAGTCTTTCCATGACTGCAAAATAATCAACCACCAAAATTGAAACACAATTATCTAAATGTACAAGGTAAAGGTACATTGATCATTTAGCTGACACTTTTATCCAAAAGCGACTCACAGGTTCTGTATGACAGGACATCAAAAAGGGCACAACTCTATCAGCTGAGTAACAATGGTCATCAAAGTGCTGAGTGCTACAGTGTAGGTTAGTTTATTAGGACAAATGCATGACAGTAAGGTTAGCTAGGGTTAGAATTATTTGTATCAGTTGAAAGCAGGATAATCATTTACACAATGATTATCAAAATGCACAAGGTATATTAGAGGTAATTAAATTAATACTACTTAAGAGTAGACGAGAAAATGAATGATTGTTTTTCATGCAAAATTAACTGGCTGCCTAGAATTTATGTTTTTCCCCATGCTAAATTATGACGAGCCACACTAAGACGTGAAGAACAACCGAGAAGTCATGACGAGGTAAGTATCCTGAGGTACACCCATCGCACGCATCCTGAGGTAAGATCAACTTCAATTTGACATCACAGATTATAAAGATAAAAAGAAATGTTCTGATTCCATGCAAAGATCGGATCCAAACGATATCAAATGCATGATGATATTACACAATGAATTAAATTAACCCTAAATGATTTTCCTCTTTAGCAGAAAGGCGTTGAATCATTTATGTGAGGAGGTTTTCTAAGGCAGTTTTTTATCATCCTCAGATCATAAATTGGTGAGAGGACAGGACGAGTGAGACGACGCGTGACCTGAACCACGAACGACGGCGCGACCAGGCAAGGAGGAACACAACCCAGCGACCTGAGCGACCCACGACAGCATACTACCACCAGGGACGCCGCCAAGGAGCTGCTGACACAACCAGGACGACAACAACAACCGTGGGAGAACCACCAGCCCACACAACACAGACGTCCCCAAAGGAAGGGGAGCAGAGACAGAAAGGACGACATGCAGCCTCACCCCAGCAACCCGCGGCAGACCATCTGCAAAAGGGAACTGAAGTCCCCGACCATCAAGGTGGATTCCCATGACAAGATTGTCATCCGTGTGAGAGAGAGCGTCCTACAGAACAGGCCACTACACCAGCAAACCCTCGCCCCTCTGGTACCGCAATGACGGGGAGCGGGGGACCAACCCACGTTCAAGACCACCCTACCGCCATGTCTCAAGGCCTGATAAAGGTCAAACGTGAGCACAGTGGCAGACATGTGATGGTGGTGGAGAACAACATAGGCTCCAGGAAAAGAGTCTGCAAGGCCACTATAGTTGACTGCTACCGGTGACCCTTGACAAGGTACACAGGGAGTGGACGGCGACCTCCTGTAGGCCCCCTCTGAATGATGGACCAGTGAATGTTCCCGACTGCACCGTCAAGAAAAGAGACATCATCAGAGCCCTGTGGACCAAGAGATATCTGAACACACATTGTCCACAGTATTATGTATTTATTTAAATTTTACTGTGTTACTGTATTACATCACATTTGAATTACTTAGGTTACAAAATTGTATTGTCAGACAAGAAAGAATCAGTTGGTTTATTCTCTCATGGAAGAGGACATGTAACGTTGTTGTTTTGCACCTGTATGGTGAACAGTTGATAGTATATGCACTAAAATTACATACAGAAGCGATGCATAAGACGTTTTATCTCCTCATTTATAGAGAAGAAATGGAGAAAATTGCCTGATTCTAAGTAAAGACCAACAAAACTGAGGCAATCACAGATGAAAGTGACACTCAAACTCAGGTTAAATACAACTGGATCCTAAGTAATTTCATCAAGAATCATTATAAAATGTGCATATATATATATTTTTGAACAGTTTCCCATAATCAATCATGTTAGTTTTATTAACCACCAGGTTAACGGTTGTTAAAATGTTTTTGTACACATTAGCCTTATGTGTAAATCCTATTCCTAATAATTATGCACACAATTTTGTTTTTTCACCCTGTGCACTCTGACCACACAGAGACAGTGCATGTATTTAATTGGTTTATTACGATGCCTGTATGTACAACCATCACATTAGCTCCCCTGAGTCACGACATGAACGACTGAAGGTATGCCAAGATATATGCATAGCTATAGCTTATGTTAATTGTGGTTTGATATCAGAGTTGAGGACCACTCATTGACATAGGTATTTTGAGCAATTAATAAAAGAAAAGGGTGATATCTATTCCCACATCTCTGATATCAAAATAACACAGACTGCAGTCCAGTCGATCATGTCATGAATCATAGATGTAAATAATTCTATTTTAAACTGTTATGCCAACCAACATCACATCGGCCAACATTTTCATTATTTTAATTATTTTCTATTTTATTCATTATCTGATAACCGATGGATTACATCGGTCCCCACTTTTACCTGTTCCAAACAACCCTGGTATATTATACATTAATCTCACCCACATTATAACAGAGAAAAGTGAGTATTGTGGTATAATATGTCCTCATGTAATATACTCCCCTCCCCTGTGTCCCCCTTACCTGCACCCCCCCCCCCCTCTCTGTGGAATAAGACATTCCTCTCCCCAAACCTGTACCCCCCCCCCAATTGACCTATCAAATGGGACCACACACCCCCCTTGTTGAACTATAAAGGGCTCCTCCCGACCACAATCGTCTCTTCTCACCTGGGTCATTTCAGCTGATCACCTGGGGGAGCCCTCAGCCATTCTCTCTATGTAATCTATCTGTTTGGTTAATAAACCTTGTTATTATCCAAACCTCGGTTGACTGAGAACATTCTTCATCAGGATATCCACAAATATCCCACACAGTTCAAAGTGCT
>NC_140170.1:172083965-172166465 GCF_963971535.1 Notolepis coatsorum | reverse complement strand
TGAGACTGACTCCACACTGTGGTGCGCTGGTAGGGAAGGAAGGCTGTTGGAGAACGAGAGGCGGTGGGGACCTGACTCCACACTGCGCTGGTAGGGCAGGAAAGCTGTTTGAGAACGAGAGGCGGTGGGACTGACTCCACGCTGCGCTGGTAGGGAAGGTAGGGTGACCAGACATCACGCATTGCGCGTGTTTGTACAGCATTTCTGTCTCTTTTCACGCGTCACGCAAATTGAGACCATGTCCCGCATGATTGGTTGTCATCCGCGCTAACGTTGAAAAGGGGAAAACAATCCCAAAGGGTTTAGATTGAAAACTAATAATAACAATAAAAAAGATGCGAGTAGCCGTTCGTGTAACCGGTAACCACCCCCCGCACAAATCAGTGCAGGTGCACAAGATAATCATATTCTTTATTATTGTGCCATTACTGTTCCTGCTCTCATCACTGCAGTGCCAGTGTGAATCCCTGGACTTGTGAGTTGTTTTGGTGAGTTACTTTTGTTAGTCAAAAGTCAAAGTCAGCTTTATTGTCACCTCTCGTAATGTGCAAGACATACAGCGAAATGAAATAGCATTTCCCCCTTCCCACAGTGTATAAAGAACACGATCTAATATAAACATAAAGTAAATAGTATACTATAAACATAAAGTAACATATGGACAGTATACAGGACTATATACAATGTAGACAGTAGCACAAAAAAAAGTTTATGTATGAGTGAATGTAAATATAGAGGTAAACGAGAACTTTTAGCAGCATGGTACATAGTAAGTATGAATAATAAATAATGGCAGTAAAGTGGCAGTGAGATGATGGATATGGCAGTAAACTAATATATGATGTACACTAAATAAATAAACTAAATAATGGCAGTAAAGTAAAGTGGCAGAGGGGTAGTCCAGAGTCTGTGGGGGGCAGAGTAAGAGAGGAGTCCAGATTCTGTGGAGGCAGGTAAGAGAGGGGGGGGGCTGTGTGTGTGTGTGTGTGTCAGTGGGGGGGGGTGTTCTTAGTCCAGGTTCTGTGGTGGCAGAGTAGAGGAGGGGAGAGCTGGGAGAGAGTTCAGCTTCCTGACAGCCTGGTGTATGAAGCTGTCTTTCAGCCTGCTGGTCCTGGCTCGGAGGCTCCTCATTCTCCTCCCGGAGGGCAGGAGAGTGAAAAAGCGTTGTGAGGGTGGTCATTATTATGCATAGTCTGGGTGGTCAATATGTGTGTGTGTGTGTGTGTGCGTGCATGCGTGTGCATGTGTGTGATAAGACTGGGGGTCCAGACCTATAATCATAAGTGATTGTAAGTTTGGGTGGTCATTTTATTTATTTTGAGTACTTAACAGTTAACACCCATTAGAGACTAAAGGAAAATAAAAGAAATGAATAAGGGCAAAACATATTAGGCTTGTGGTCATTTTAATGAGGACAGTGGCGGATGAGCCTTGATGGAGGGGACAGGGACAGTCCACCAAAAAAGGGGGGGGGGGGGGCTGCGCTGGGGGGGGGGGGGGGGGGGGGTCCCACATTGTCCCTCACAAACATACCATGTGTCCCACATTTGGTTTATTGGGATCTGGTCACCCTAAGGGAAGGAAGGCTGGTGATTCAGAGGGATCGCTCTTCACACATTGGGCAAGTGACGTAAAGCACCGATACCACTTGTATGCTGATGAGGTATAAGTTTGCTTCCTTCTTGAGTATTTGTCAGTACAGAGTACCCACGTATTCATCAGTACAGAGTACCCACGTATTCGTCAGTACAGAGTACCCATGTATTCGTCAGTACAGAGTACCCACGTATACATCAGTACAGAGTACCCACGTATTCATCAGTACAGAGTACCCACGTATTCATCAGTACAGAGTACCCACATATTCATCAGTACAGAGTACCCACGTATTCATCAGTACAGAGTACCCACGTATTCATCAGTACAGAGTACCCTTACACTTTACTGTACACTTACTGTATATTTCTGTATATTTTTACTGTATATTTTATATTAGAATGTATATACATAACATAGGAAATGTATATCCCATACCGTATTTTATTCTTAGGCTTATTTTTATTCTTATTTGTGACTTTGTTTTTGTCTACCTAAATGTTTACTGTTTACTGTGAGCGATCTGTAGTGCCAAATTTCCCTTCTACTTTATTTTGTAGAAGAAAATGTTTTAATCTAAAACCAAATACCAACCTCCCATGTTATTTTCTAACTGAATTGACAGATAATCCTTCCATTTGTTTACCAATAGGGTAAAGTTGTTACGATGGGGTAGGTGTGTTGGACCCAAGCGCAGAGTTGAACAGAGGAGGTGGAATGCGATAGTTGTTCTTTCACAATTAAACAGTTTCTTTATTGTGAACATGAAGCATAACACAACACACAAAACAAATACTTTGAAACAGGGAAAGAAAAGGGAAGACATTAGTCTCCAAAAACGAGGAAGCAGTTCTAACTCGAACTGAGAAATGTTTGCAGGGCAAACATCCACACGATAAATACTTTAATGAATAAATGAATACTAAATGGGCAAAGCACGACACCAACCGTGGTATCACAATTATTATTACGTGAGCAATAACAAATGCTTTCAGGTAGAGTACTCACGTCTGTGATCAGAGAAGAGCTGACAAAGAATAGCATACCAGAGGAACATTATGAAGGAGAGTAAACTACACACAGCGGGCGTTAATTAGAGCAATCAGGACAATTTAGAAGAGAGGAAATGGTGAAATACTCCAGGGTAAACGCCAGGGCTTTTGCTCCCAGGTGAGCGCAAAAGCCCAAACGTTACAAAAGTGTTATTAGTGAGATTTTAGTTTATGGAATGTGTTTATAATTTAGCGAATATCCGCCATTTTGAATTCGGTAAACGTCCCATAATGTAGTCATATGAGGAGAGGGCATCCAGAGCTCTCAATGAGCATTGAAAATTCGAAAAACTACAGTACCCAGCCGATTCTAGCTTGCTGCAAGCAAATTACTTGTGTATGAATTCTTTTTATTTCTCTTATTTCTCGGGATTCTCTATCACAAAACTGAACGTTATTGGCACAGATTGGAGCGCAGTTAGTGTGTCTACCTTCTGTGAACATTTAGCAACAATCCCTGTTGCAATCCGATCCAAAATGGCGGAGCAATATCCATTATAAGAATGGAACTGTACAGGGGCGTTCCAGTAGCACACCACATAGCGCGCTGAGTCGCAAAGCGGTCGCCCCGGGTTCGATTCTTCCCCTCTTCTCCTCCCGTTTCACCCTCTCTCCTCTATCGGTCCTGCGTGGCCGCTGTCGGTCCTGCGTGGCCAAAAGGTCCTGTGTTGACCAAAAAAGCTGAAAATGCGAAATAATATATATATTTTTTTTTAAGAAAAATAATTGAACTATACATACAGTACATTTCATTCACGGTTCTTCATGCACGCCTGGAGATACTAAATCCAAATTGAACTCTGCCATTTGAAAGAGGAGATTTGGCCCGATCCATAGATGTGTGCGAGTTGACTATAATAAGGTAATTTATATGGCCCTCATTTATCAATTGTGTAAATTTGCATCATGTTAAGAAAAACACATGAAGACCCTAAAGGACCCAGAGTCTGTGCCTGGTCACAGATTATATGTACATGTGACTGCATTATAGCACACAGCCATATATAACATGTGACTGCATTATAGCACACAGCCATGAATATTTACATGTGACTGCATTATAACACACAGCCATGAATATATATGTACATGTGACTGCATTATAGCACACAGCCATGAATATGTACATGTGACTGCATTATAACACACAGCCATGAATATATATGTACATGTGACTGCATTATAACACACAGCCATGAATATATACAGTATTTGTAGTCAGATTGATAAAAACAGTTTGAGCAATCAGAGCTCACCTAAACCCATAACCTTAGGAAAAACATTTAAAAAAACAGATGTGTTTTTAAAAGTGACTTAAAAGAGGACACTGACTCTGCTAGCCTCCAAGGGCAAGGCGCTCCAGACCATGGGTCCCCGGGCCCCCCGGGTGACCAGGCTAGTTTTGTAAGGAACCAGGAGGGCCTTATCCGTGGATCTGAGGCAGCGTTCCGGAACATGGGGTTCCAACAAGTCCACAATGTAGCTGGAGGCCAGTCCATGTAGGGCTTTAAAAGTAATCAATAACATCTTTAAATCAATTCTGTAGCTCACAGGCAGCCAGTGTAAAGCAGCCAGGTGGGTGTTATACATGGGCGTCGTTTTGGTATGGCAAGGTGTGGCACTCGCCATACCTTGGCAAATAAACATTTACATTATTATTTTTTTTTTTTATATAATTACAATTTTTTATGTTGATTCGAATGTCAACATTATGAACGAAGCTTCGAACTATTCGGTACAGCCCTAGCATGTTTTGATATTGTCAATTATCTCACTTTTACTAGGTGACTTTTACTGTGACTAACTGAAATATGCCAAAAAAAAAAGGAAAATGGACATACAGAAGTTGTTTAATCAAAGGGCAGCAGAGACAAGTGATACAGGGACACAGGTAAGGTCTTACAATGGCTTAGTATTTATAACAGTGCAGTTCAGCATTCAGTAACCCATACATTTTGTGAATGTGTTTTTGTTACTGCATTCTGTTGAACACACACCTCAGAACCGTACCTAATGAAAATGGGCTCAATTGCAAGAAAAATAATAGACAGTTATGATATTACATTCTGCATCATTTGTATGCTAAATATTGTGGTTCCCTGCTTTAGTCTGTTGACACATTTGTATACAAAAAATGCTTGTGTAGTCCTGTGTCATACCTAATGTCATAAGTGAATTGTATAGAAACAACTCACCAAAAGTGACTATTGCACAACTGATTTGACAAACAAACTAAAAAACCCTACCCCCCCCCCCCCCCCCTCCTCGCCATACCTTGGCTTTTGCTGAAATGACGCCACTGGTATTATATGGTCACGTTTCCGTGTGTTGGTGAGAAGTCATGCCGCAGGGTTCTGCACCATCTGGAGATATGATATGGCTTTTTTATTGATGCCTGAATAGAGGGAGTCACAATAGTCTAATCATGAAGAAATGAAAGCATGTATGACTGTTTCAAGGTCTGCAGAGGACAAAAAATATTTTATTTTGGCAATGTTCCTGATCTGGTAGTAGCAGGACTGGACTACTTTCTTAACTTGGGTGTTGAAGGATATGTCTGGGTCAAAGAATACGCCCAGGTTGCGGGCTGAGCACGAGACATTTGAGCCTAAGGTGCCAAGTTCTGAAAAGAAGGAGTGGGTGGAATTTGGGGGGCCGAATATGATTATTTCAGATTTAACTTCGTTCAGTTGCAGGAAATTCTGTGTGGAGAGATCAAGGAATCTTCAGACATGACCACTGTCCTCGATGTGGTGAAAGCGGTTGTAGGTGTTCAGCGCCAGGGGTCGGGCGTTCGTTCATTCCAGTTTACATCAAGAGGCTCACAGATGGAAATTAACTATATCAGTAACATGAACAAGTAGAAATCAACCCAAAGAGGGGCTACCAGAGAGGTCAAGGGTCACAAGAGCGTGACAGAAGATGCACACAACAACAGCCTGTATTCATGGCTGCACAACAGATTTCTCCTTTTGAGTACATCAAAAAGCAGGGTAGCCGGACCAGCACTCTCAGGTTCAATGTTTTTAATGGCAGCCTGAATAGGAAACAGACATATTTCGGACTATGTCCTTCTTCAGTGATATGGCTAGCAATGGAAATACATTCAAGATGGTAGTTATATACACCTGGCAGGTAATTACATGACACGGCAGGAAATGACATCACGACGCAGGTGTGCCTGTGCAATGTGACCAAAGGAATGACCTATCAAAGTAGAGTCCAATCATAAATCCACAAATTATACATATATATAAATATATCTATATCAAAAACATATCTATATTATAAACAAAACTAAACAAAACAAAATGACCAGAAACTTGATATAAAACATATAACATGCCCTTAGTTTCTAGGGCTAATTGAGCCCCTTTACATATTCAATTAAATAGTTTCAAATTATACATTGAGCATCCTTGAGAAATGTACCTCTTGTTTAGAAACAAACAACAACTTTATTAAACCAGAAATAATAATGTAGGTATAAGGAGGTTAGAGGAAACAGGTTAAAACGTTCTCTTCATTCATTCCTCTAGGTTCGATGCAATTGAACAGGTGAATATAATAACATTCACGTTGCAACAGCAACTTGTGTCTGTCTCCTCTCCACCTCTCGCGGGCCTGAGTACTAACTCTAGTCCCATATATTTGAGATCGTTGACGGTATGTTTACACTTGGAGAAATGTCGAGCTATCGACGATTTGACATCTGAATTTCTCACAGCACATTTGTGTTCACTGATTCTTGATTTAAAGGCTCTCGTTGTTTTGCCCACATAAGAAAAATTACAAGGACATTTTAGCAAATACACCAGATTAGACGAATTACACGTAATCCGTCCTTTGACAGGTATATTTTTCCCCGTTTTAGGGTGTGCGAAAAATTTACCTTTAATCATGCCTTGGCACTGTACACAGGCTTGACAGGGAAAATTACCATCTGGGATATTGGACATAAAATGAGAAGGTTTCTTTAAGGGCAAGTCAGTTTTGACTAGGAGATTAGATAGATTCGCTTGTCTCTTATAAAAATAGTAAGGCGAATGTTGAAACGCTGCCCCTATAAGAGGGTCGGACTGCAGAATATGCCAATATTTATTGACAATACTCTGTGTGTCTCTCGTGATAGGGCTGTAAGTAGACACATAAGATACTTTGTCTGTTTTATCTTCTTTCTTTCTGGGGGTGAACAACATGGCCCTATCGATATGTTTGGTTTTGTTCAGGGCTTTGAGTGTCAAATCGGCACTGTAGCCTCTTTCGTGGAAACTGCCACGGAGCACCTCTGCTTGTGCATTAAATCTGTCGTCAGTGTCACATATTCTCTTATAACGAAGGATTTTTGTAGGTGTTCAGCGCCAGGGGTCAGGCGTTCGTTCATTCCAGTTTACATCAAGAGGCTCACAGATGGAAATTAACTATATCAGTAACATGAACAAGTAGAAATCAACCCAAAGAGGGGCTACCAGAGAGGTCAAGGGTCACAAGAGCGTGACAGAAGATGCACACAACAACAGCCTGTATTCATGGCTGCACAACAGATTTCTCCTTTTGAGATCATAAAGATGACCTTGAGAAGGATGATGGCCGTTGAGAGAAGAGCTCTAGAGGGCTTGCTGCAACCCGAAGTGATTCTTCACCCACTCCACATGGGGGCCCAAGCAGATCTTTTTCCCCTTCACTGTATGGACACTGTAGAGATAGAGTCATGTGTTACCGCAGCACTTGTTATTGCCCATAATCATAATGGTAATAGGGACCTCTATAGACCTGTTCGCTGTTTACAAACATACCATGTTCGAGCCAATCAGCAATACCAACTGAGTCACGTGACTAAGTTGCCCCCTTACCTGCGCATGCTGCTGCGCTAAAAAAAGTACGACGGGGCTCTATGGAGAAACCATGACACTCCCCTGACTAACGGTTGTTTCAAACGAAAACAACTGGATGTCATTTTGCTAAATCAGCATGGCTGTGAGTGTGAGTCTTTCACCTTTTACATATCTAGCTTTGGCATGGATTGATTGTTTAGATCGCTAGCATGGCTAACAAATGCAAATATATTGTAGTCTGCCCCGTTGTTCTGACCAGGATTACGTTCCTTTTGCCTCCTTGATGCGCGCGATCACTGAGTCTGACGTATACAGCGAACAGGTCTATAAAACTTCACACAAATGTGTTAACATTGGAAGTAACATTACTTCAGTGGACCACCAAGCCTTTCAGCTTCACCCCTAGAAGGTGCATCCTAGATGGAATGCTTCTTTTTCACCAAGTACTTTCTGATACATTACCAACACCATTACAGTTCTAACAATGACTTGAAACCATGTTTTATTTTCATCAGATGTTCCTCACTTTATGACTGTAACAAATTACATATACAACATGACACTGTTGGGGATTTCTACTTTTACTTAAAGGGATAGTTCAGATATTTTGGAGCCCTAGCCCTACTTACCAATGATGTTGTTCACCAGTACAATCCGTAGTAGAATCCACAATTTATTGCAAAGTCAATGGGGTCATGCTCCTGTCTGTACAAGCTGAGTTAAGACAACTGAAATCTACTTTGTGTGCACTGTGGAGTATATTTAATGTAATTTAACTTAATATATTAAAGGGGCACTTCACCAAAAGATTATGCTGATATATTTTGCAAAAACATAGTAATTTAGTTGAACAGTTATTGAGAGTAAAATTTGTTTGAATATGGCCACCAGTGTATGTAATCTGGGCCATTGAATCCTTGTTTTGTGTTAATTACAGTTAATTAAAAACAGCTGAATTAGATGATAAGGCATTTGGACTCAGAAGTGCAGACGAGGACTCGGACTTGTTAATTGATAAATACAGTTTTCCTTTTTTTGTAATAGGCCCTAATCATTTGGCATAAGATATTGATGGCTAGTGCATTTGTTTGGCTATTGTGTCACAAAGTAAATAAACTCCCTTTGAAATGGTGACCACTGTGTCATTTATGTTTAATGTAGACCTTTCTTTATGTGGAGCTCTTTGACTGCCAGAGTGGAGTGGGCCGTGATGACTTGGACTCGGACTCGGACTAGGGTAATGGGGACTCGACTCTGACTCGACTTGGGCTCTTCTTTGGTGTCTTGGACTCGGACTCGAACACTGGGGACTCGAGACTACAACACTGCACTAACCTCTTCACCCAGGTGAGCGCTGACGCTGTGGTGAGACGGGCGACAGAAGTAGCAGAACAAAGCACAGACTTACATGAACGCCTTCTCCTGACAGCTTCCGTGGGTCTTCGTGATGGTGACAATCATGTTTACGGGAACTCTCACATTGCTGAATCCGTTGCAGCAGTCATGAGGTGCGACATCCACCAAGATTCGCAAAGATATCGGTACTGTCAGGATAATGAGGATTTTATTTATTTATTATAATTAATTTTTTTACCATTTCAGCAAAACAGTACAAATCTAAACATTGACCATGCCAGACAGGGTGTATAAATGTGCTGAGTAGAGGCAAGAGACCCAGATGGGCCTATACGGGGCCTCAACTCATGAATTAAATCATCCGATTAAAAAACAAACAAAAGTAATGTGAAATAAGTTCATAAAACAATTTTCATAATATTAAGATAATAATAAGATGATAATAATAATAACAATAATAATAAAAGTTATAGAAATAATAATAACAAAAACAACAACAATAATAATTAGTCAAAACAAATGAACATGAAACTGTAAAACAAAGTGACATTAATGGTTTTATGAGAGTGAAGCTATTCATTTAACAATGTATATTTAAGCCTGGATTACATCTGAAGTCACCCATTTTTACATAGGCCTGCAATATGTCACCAACTCACCGTGCTGTCTCACTGCATACGGTCAGCTTTGTCTTTGGTTACATTTGCAACAGCGTGTCAAAGGGCTGGTGTTATAAATATGGCTAAAGGTTACTTACATAATAATAATAATAATAATGGTAATGTTAGATAGAAACTTGTCTTAAATGTACCTGTTTGCCGTTGGTAAAAAGGGTTGTGATAGTCTAGAGCTTCCTTATCATTGTTTCTGATGCCACTTTGCACACGCTTTAGTATGTAAATTAGAGAAATTTTATTGTGTTTCTGATGCTACTTTTTATGCTATTTCTATAGCTTTTTTTCAATTTTATTGATGTCGCTGCTACAAGACCAAGGAGCTAAGACACAAAGAATGTCACACCTTTCTGTTGACACAGTCGAACACAGAGCTGCACGTATTAGGCGACAGTATATAACTGCTGAAATTAAGTTCATCGGGTCCATAAGAACTAAATTACACATTAATTATTATTTACACATTACACATTTGCTGAGAATATAGCGCAAAATATAGTCCCAGTCACTTTTTAAGCAGGGGTCTGGGGCTTCCCCACTAGGCAAATGTTAGTTATAAAGACGTAATGTCCTGCATTCTGGTGAATTTTAGTGCTTGTGAACTGATCACAAATGAATAAACCAATATTTATTGAATTATAAAAGACAAAATAAACAACTATAGTCCTACATAAACCAAATTTAGCAGGCCAGGGGCCTTGCTGAGAGGCCATTTAGCAGGCCAGGGCGGCCTTGCTGAGAGGCCATTTAGCAGGCCAGGGCGGCCTTGCTGAGAGGCCATTTAGCAGGCCAGGGCGGCCTTGCTGAGAGGCCATTTGGCAGGCCAGGATGGCCTTGCTGAGAGGTCTGCCCACTCAAACCTCGCCATCGTGCCATCGCAACTAGAAGCACTGTCCTGACTGGAAAGAATTTAAATTAAAGTTATTTGGTGACCCAGTCCGGGCCTGCTCTTCATTATAAAATCAATTCACCAAGATGTGGGAACAAAAAATTTACCTGTTTGCCACCTAAGTGGATAACAGAACCTTGGCTGTTCAAGGAAGAGTCGTTTTCAATTCATTGATGTTTGAGGCAATATGAGACATTCTGTCTATACTTTTCAACATGTACTTTTCAATACTCACACACACACACACACAGGCGTGTTGAAATATACGCATGATGAAACATTCTCCTTAATAAACACATTCTAATATTGAAATAAATACCTTACAAGGTTAACTTTAAGTATGAATGGAGTGACTTACTAGCATTGCAGCAGCAGACTGTCATTAACAGCAGTCCCAGGGTTACGCAGAGAGTCTTCATGTCTTCTGTATGCTGACGATGTCTTTCTGTCTGTCTTCGCCGTCTAGAGAGTCTCTCTTCTGATCTTTTCTGACTGGTAAACCACACAGCACACCTTTTTATTTTGACACAAGCTTGCGTGTGAGCGTCGCCTGAGATGACGTAGGCTGCCCACAACCTTGATGGTGTGAAGATAAGATCTATCTTGGTGGGCTTCTGATTCATCTTCACCATTGCAGGTGTAACACGTGATGAGAAGGAAGAAGTTTGTCTGATTCTCACATAACCATTAGAATCACTTTTATTGTTGCTCCGATCATAGACCCTAAATCTTTACTAATGATGCAGATTTTCCATCCGTCGTCCAGGTACTAAATCCAGTGATGAGTTTCGTAGCCTACATTGTCCGCGTCATCCCTATGTCATCATTATGTATCTTCAACATGAGATGTCATGATTTCTTTCTAATATTATATATATATATATATATATATATATATATATATATATATATATATATATATATATATATATATATATATATATATATATATATATATATAGAGAGAGAGAGAGAGAGAGAGAGAGAGAGAGAGAGAGAGAGAGAGAGAGAGAGAGAGAGAGAGAGAGAGAGAAAACAAACCATTTTGGAGAAGCTGTTTTGGCTTTAATTGTATCATTCACTGTATGTATTATTAAATGTGTTTGTGTCCTGCTAGTTTACAGATCGCAATTCGAGCGTCTTTCGTTGATATTTGGAAATATCTCCAAGCGGCAGACATGTTGGCTGTGAGCCAGCAGCGAGCGTATATATCAACCTACGACCAGACAGCCAGGCATGGTCGTGCGCCGTCGTGCTTGTCGCCGCATTTTGATTACGCCATCACAACAACCTGTTCTTTGAAATTCTGTGATACTTTTTCTGTGCTAATATTTTTTCTGTGCCGATATGTTTCGGTGGCCGATTATTCGGTGCATCCCCACATTAGACTAACAAAGACAGGGCTCAGAAGAAGCTTCTATCCCCAGGCCATCAGGCTGCTCAACGAACAATAAACACTATACAACAACCATCAAATGCACACAGCACACACATCCACACGCACACACTCACTTTAAACAAACAACACACTGCAGCACCCACTCTCCACACTTTAGATCACACAAACACACTTTATATTTATTGATAAAGGATTTGCACTACAACTCGTACACCTTACTGTAAATTGTACCTAAATTGTACCTCATCCCATTTCTGCTTTCAAGTCAAGTCAAGTAATTTATTTATAAAGCACGTTTAAAAGCCCAAGTGCTGTACAATCAAATCTTAAAATCAATGTGCTAATATAAAATACACAAATACAAAAAT
Source organism: Notolepis coatsorum (assembly GCF_963971535.1). NCBI lineage: Eukaryota > Metazoa > Chordata > Actinopteri > Aulopiformes > Paralepididae > Notolepis > Notolepis coatsorum. The sequence goes on along the minus strand of NC_140170.1, from coordinate 172,154,296 downwards.
ACAAAAAGGCACAGCAGGACAAGACAGTACATTCAGAGAATAGGACAGTAGGACAACACACGAATAGGGGAACACAAAGTACAGTAGCACACAGGGGACAGAGGAGCATAATAAGAGATACAAGAGGGAGGGGGCAGGATAAAATTACATGGGAGTGTGTGAGTTAGGGTGTGGGATAATCAGGGTTTATTGAAGGCCAGGGAATAGAAGTGGGTTTTTAGACGGGCCTTAAATGTCTCCAGTGAGGGGGCAGATCGGATCTCCAGGGGAAGCTGGTTCCATAGCTTGGGGGCCACGGCCTTGAAGGAGCGATCGCCTCTCTTTTTGAGTCTGGTGCGGGGGGGGGACCAGCCGAGCCTGGTTGGAGGATCTTAGTGACCTGGGTGCTGCGTAGGGGGTGATGAGTTCGGTGATGTATAAGGGTGCTGCACCCGATAGTGCTTTAAAGGTGAGGAGGAGGATTTTAAAGTCTATTCTAAATGGGACTGGGAGCCAGTGTAGGGAGGCTAGGACTGGTGTGATGTGCTCTCTCTTTCTGGTACCGGTAAGGAACCTAGCTGCAGAGTGCTGGACCATTTTGAGGCGGGACATGGCTGTCTGACTGATGCCGGTGTAGAGGGCATTGCAGTAGTCAAGGCGTGAGGTTATGAATGCATTGACTACCGTTTCCAGGTCAACGGGTGAGAGGATTGGTTTTATTTTACTGATGTTGCGGAGTTGAAAGAAGCATGATTTGACTGCTTTGCACTATATAGTATTGTATATTAGTACACTGCATAGTATATTGTATATTATATGGTAACTCAGTTACGTCTATTCTGCATCGAACATTGTACATATGTCTATACTGAACACTGTGACCTAATTTTTTACTTCTAATTTACATGCTATACTATGTTATTTCATACAGTACTTATCTTGTCTAGCACAGTCTCTGGAGCGTAACAGTAAGAAGCATTTTGTATAAAAGTATTCTGTACTTCTGTATGACAACTATTAAAGAAACTTGAAACTTGAAGGGCTGCTCTCAGACTGAAGGTGTCAATTGATTGATTGATTGCTTTCTGGGTAAAGTAGTCATTATGCATAGCAAGAGAAATGGCTACGGTTTCTTTGAAGCCCCGTAGCTCAGGAATGAGTAGTGTGTTATCAGCATGATTCATAAAACAGATTGAAAAGTATCCGACCGATTTGTACAAGTGATGGCTTATTTTGAAGGTATCAACCTGTACTTTAATTTTCATCATGTTAAGAAAAACACATTGAAGACCCTTCTAAAGGACCCAGAGTCTGTGCCTGGTCACAGATTATATGTACATGTGACTGCATTATAGCACACAGCCATGAATATATAATGTTCATGTGACTGCCTTATAACACACAGCCATGAATATGTACATGTGACTGCATTATAACACACAGCCATGAATATATAATGTTCATGTGACTGCCTTATAACACACAGCCATGAATATGTACATGTGACTGCATTATAATAACACACAGCCATGAATATATAATGTACATGTGACTGCCTTATAACACACAGCCATGAATGTATGTGACTAGGTACAGACCTTGGGTTCTTTAGAGATGTCTTCAAAAAAAGCCATCCCTTGAAATAATTGGGGCGATACTTTTCAATCTATGTCCTATGAATCATGGTGATATCACAATACGTATTCAGAGATACAGGGCCTTAACCTCTTCCACCCGACAGGACCGGTACCGGTCCCGAAATGACATCTGGTCATAAATCAATATTTTTTAGACTGTTGTATAAAAGTAGCGATTTTAATTTCTAATGTATTCAAGTATTAACATCATAAACATGTCACAACAGCATGTAGAATGTATATTATCATCAATACGTTAGTTTAGCAATAGGTTAAAAGTGTCATTAGATAGAATACACTTTTCAATTTGGTCAAGTCTATTCCGAGAGGGCGACCATTTTGGAAATGTTGAACCATGGGAATTGTAGACTTTTTGCGGCCATTTTGTAATAGACATCGCTAGCTGATCAGCGTTGGAATTTTTCAAAACGACACTTCCTGTAAATTTCTATGGGGTTCAAGGTTCAAAGTTCTGTATGGATTATTTCAATAATCAATATTCGGGATAATTCTACCACAAGAGGTAACGTTTTTGACAAATATTGAAACGCAGTTAGTTTCTCCTGCCTATTGTTAGCATGTAGCAACAAATAGATCTGAAATTAGTTTCAAAATGGTTGCATTGTGGTGAAAATAAAAAAGTACAGTAGATTACAGTAGATTTCATTATCTGTTCTTATGCAGTTTATACGGTTTCTTTCAAATACTGTATTAACTGACTGTATATATAGCTGTATTTCCCAGTAAACCCCCTATATTAAAACTTGACTTTCTGAATGGCTGATTTCAGTGACTTTCTCTGTTCCTCATATTTATTGCATTCCAGTAACACATGCTGAACAGATTCCGGGTTATTGCAGTGTGCACAAATGCCAGTTGGGTGTTTCCCTATCCTATAAAGTGTGTCATTTAATCCAGTGTGACCTATCCTGTGACGGGTAAGGACTGTCTCACTACCCACTTTCAAAACCACTCTCAAAGAGCACCTACGGGAGACTGCAATTCGAAACTGGCCCCTGTAAATGTCCTAACCCAACCCCCTCCAATGTACAGTAAATGTCCTAACCCAATAATACACGAGACCCTCTTCTTGGAACCAAGTAAGGTTTCGTCGATATGCAAATGTGCAAATTGGCTATAATAAGGTCATTTATAAGCCTCCTATTCTATATTATATAATTATATTTCAAATTGCATTGGTCCAGATGGGGAAATTCAGTACTGTATCTACAGAACCTTCTGTTTAATCATCTTTTTGTACACATGATCTCAAGAAGGTACTGAACGAGATCAGTGGCAGTTTTTAATGTTTGGTCATAATTAGCATGGTGTTATTCACTGTCAAAGATGCAAAGAAAAATCATAATTCATATTCTCCTTTGTTTCATCACAATTTAAGCAAGCCTAGTAATAGACACAATATTTATGACACTGTGAATACATTCCCTGAGGTCCATAGATGTCCCTAGATACCAAGAATATGCAAATTGCCTTGTAGAAGTGGAGCAATATTCCATTTACCTAGGTATATATTAAAAGGAAAATAGTCATGATAGTAATTAAAAAATGTGTGTGGTAGTGAAAGGTTAACCTTCTGTAGTGTGGTAGTGAAAAGTTAACCTTCTGTAGTGTGGTAGTGAAAGGTTAACCTTCTGTAGTGTGGTAGTGAAAGGTTAACCTGTAATGTGGTAGTGAAAGGTTAACCTTCTGTAGTGTGGTAGTGAAAGGTTAACCTTCTGTAGTGTGGTAGTGAAAAGTTAACTTTCTGTAGTGTGGTAGTGAAAGGTTAACCTTCTGTAGTGTGGTAGTGAAAGGTTAACCTTCTGTAGTGTGGTAGTGAAAAGTTAACCTTCTGTAGTGTGGTAGTGAAAGGTTAACCTTCTGTAGTGTGGTAGTGAAAAGTTAACCTTCTGTAGTGTGGTAGTGAAAAGTTAACCTTCTGTAGTGTGGTAGTGAAAGGTTAACCTTCTGTAGTGTGGTAGTGAAAGGTTAACCTGTAATGTGGTAGTGAAAGGTTAACATATGTAGTGTAGTGTGGTAGTGAAATGTTAACCTTCTGTAGTGTGGTAGTGAAAGGTTAACCTTCTTTAGTGTGGTAGTGAAAAGTTAACCTTCTGTAGTGTGGTAGTGAAAGGTTAACCTATAATGTGGTAGTGAAAGGTTAACCTTCTGTAGTGTGGTAGTGAAAGGTTAACCTTCTGTAGTATGGTAGTGAAAAGTTAACCGTATGTAGTGTGGTAGTGAAAGGTTAACCTTCTGTAGTGTGGTAGTGAATGAATGAATGAATGAAAACTTTATTTAACAGATTGCAGAATGGGTACAATACAGTACGGCTCAATACATACAATTGTTAAGGGGATGCAGACCTGAGAAAGACGTTTGTCTTGTTTCCATCAGGGTCCCCCATTTTCAATTCATATAGACATTTATGACATACACAACATACATGACATTTATGGCATAGGGACATGTAGGTATTTAGTACTGATACATTTGTGACATAAGCGGTATTCAAATATACAGTACTGTTACCCCTAGATCCTGACAGAGTATATACATATGATGGGGAGGGGACTGTACATTAGGAGGGGGTGGGTGGGTGGGAGGGAAATATACATACGGCGGGGAGGGAATATATACATGCGGTGGGGAGGAGACTGTCTATTAGGAGGTGGTGGGGGTTTTGGGCATTTACGGTGGCCAGTTTCGAATTGCAGCCTCCCGTAGGTACTCTTTAAGAGCGGTTTTGAATGTGGGCAGGGATTCACATTCCTTTACAGCTTTGGGTAGGGCGTTCCACATTGTTGTGGCATAATTGCGAAACGTGTTTAGTCCCTTGTTTGAGCCGAATCTGGGTTTAACATGATTTGTTGAGCTTCCTCTGGTGTAGTGGTTGTGGTATTCACTGACCTTTGGGAAGTATTTTGACATGTACATGGGCACCCCGGTCGTATAGTGTATCTTGTAGACCAGGCCCATTGCAAGTTGCTGTACTCTGTCGTCTACTCTAAGCCATCCTAGGTTGGCAAAGTGGGCAGGGGTGAGGTGGGTTCTGGGGTTCAGGTCAAGTAGTAGTCTGACCAGTTTGTTTTGTGATGTTTGTAATTTTGTTTTAAGCGCCTTTGAGGTGCTTTTGTACCATGAGGTGCACGCATAGTCATAGTACCCTTGAATGAGTGCTCCTGCCAGAGTCTTCAGGGTATTCTTGTTTACCAGAGAGGAGATCCGGTACAAGAATCTAGTTCGTTGGTTGACTTTTTTTATTACATTGGATGCCATTTTGTCACAGGAAAGATTTGCCTCTAGGATGGAACCCAGGTAGGTAATTTCGTCTTTCCTTATGACAATATTGTCACCCACTGTAACTGAGAATCCGTCGGTCTTGCTGAGTTTGTTATTTGAACCGAAGAGAATGGACTCTGTTTTGCCCATGTGTAATGATAGTTTGTTATCAGCGAGCCATATGCAGATTTTGCCTAGTTCCGTGCTGAGGGTTTTTTTCAACCTGCAATTTGTTCTTGTCAGAGACCAGCAGGGCTGAGTCGTCCGCAAACAGGAACAAGTTGCAGTCACAGGCTGACGACATGTCATTTGCATAAATTAGGAAGAGTAGCGGTCCTAGTATGCTTCCTTGTGGAACACCACAGCTCACTGTGAGGGGGGGGGGATAGAGTACCGTTTACCTCTACCATCTGTTCTCTCCCCTCCAGGTAGGATTGCATCCAGCTCACTGATAAGCTATCAAAACCAATTGCTTTTAGCTTGTCCATTAGAATGGAGTGATTGACAGTGTCGAAGGCCTTTTGTAGGTCCAGCATGACCATGCCGCAGTATTTGCCCGCGTCCACCTCTTGTTTGATGTGGTCGTTCAAATAGAGGAGGCATGTGTCAGTGGAGTGGGACGTTCTGAAGCCAGATTGGAATTCGTAGATTAGATTTTTTTCCGCCAGGTACTTTTCGACCTGTTCGTAGACTATTTTCTCCATGACTTTCGAGATGGAGGTAAGAATAGAAACAGGGCGGTAGTTGCCTGGGTCTAATTTGCTGCCCTTTTTGTGTAGAGGGGTCACTCTCGCAATTTTGAAGTCCTTGGGGACGTGCCCCTGTTTTATAGAGAGGTTTATTATGTGTGTGATGACTGGGGTGATGGCGGCTGCTGCGTCTCTGAGGAATTTGGAGGGGATGTTGTCATGGCCAGTGGCCTTGTTAGGTTGGAGGGCGCTCAATTTTTTGAGTACCTCATCGGTTGTTACCGGTTAACCTTCTGTAGTGTGGTAGTGAAAGGTTAACCTTCTGTAGTGTGGTAGTGAAAAGTTAACCTTCTGTAGTGTGGTAGTGAAAGGTTAACCTTCTGTAGTGTGGTAGTAAAAGGTTAACCTTCTGTAGTGTGGTAGTGAATGGTTAACCTTCTGTAGTGTGGTAGTGAAAAGTTAACCTTCTGTAGTGTGGTAGTGAAAGGTTAACCTTCTGTAGTGTGGTAGTGAAAGGTTAACCTTCTGTAGTGTGGTAGTGAAAAGTTAACCTTCTGTAGTGTGGTAGTGAAAAGTTAACCTTCTGTAGTGTGGTAGTGAAAGGTTAACCTTCTGTAGTGTGGTAGTGAAAGGTTAACCTTCTGTAGTGTGGTAGTGAAAGGTTAACATTATGTAATGGGAGGGGGGTATGTGGGTATTGTTATGGAAAAGGTTAAAGGACAAAAAGATGAGCCGTTTGTATAAATCATTCTGAGTCGTTATTAAAAATAGAAAACATAGTTTATTTCATCTGTGGCCACAAATGAAAGTTCAGTTTACAATCAGAGACAACATGTGTTCACACACTGAATCTGACCAGCAAAGTGACCAAGAGGTCTGGGCAGAACGAACATTAATACACACTTGCAAGACGTAACATTATACATCAGATATGATGATGAAAGTATAAACAAACTGGGTTCTCAGTAGAGAGGAAGTAATAACACCAGCTTGCTTTGGCTGGCTAGGAAAAGAAAATACAACCTTGAAGTCCCAACAAGAGACACACACACACTGTAGTAGTTATCTGAGCGTATTAACCCAGTCAAGTTGTACAATGGTAGAATATGTATGATATCTCTCAACACAGATCTATAATGACATGATAATATTCCCACGACAGTATACTTGTGTACGTACACTTGTGGAGAAAAGGAACAAAAAATATGGTTATGGTGGTGGTTTCATGTTTTGAGGTACCTTCAATTATCTGTAAATAATACATAGCAGGGGAGATACTGTATCTAAATTAGCCCTTTCCTGTGTGAGTGTTCCGTCTGGTCATAATCACTGATATTATAGATGGAAATAGATGAAATATTATTGTCCCTGAGGGCAAGTTGTGTTGTTGTCTTCATATATCTACAAATAGCAGACGAATAGCCGGTTGCCTCTGGATCAATGAATGTCTAATATTGAATAATATTATTAGCTATTTTTAACAACCCTAATTCCAACAGTCAAGAGGCTTGTTTCAAATTGATACATGAAAAACCCCACACACTCAACAACATCCACCTCAAGTTCAAGTTCTTTAATAGTTGTCATACAGAAGTACAGAATACTTTCATACAAAATGCTTCTTACTGTTACGCTCCAGAGACTGTGCTAGACAAGATAGTATCAAATAACATAATAACATAATATAGCATGAATTTAGAAGAAGAAAATGAGGTCACAGTGTTCGGTATAGACATATGTACAATGTTCTGAGTTACCATATAATATACAATACACAATACTATGCAGTGTACTAATGTACAGTACTATCTAGTGCAAAGCAGAAATGGGATGAGGTACAATTTTAGGTACAATTTACAGTAAGGTGTACGAGTTGTAGTGCAATCCTTCATCCATAAATATAAAGTGTGGGGAGTGGGTGCTACAGTGTGTTTGTTTAAAGTGGGTGTGTGCTATAAGTGTGTGGAGTGGGTGCTACAGTGTGTTTGTTTAAGTGAGTGTGTGCGTGTGGATGTGTGTGCTATGTGCGTTTGGTGGTTGTTGTTGTGTAGTGTTCATTCATTGTTCGTTTAGCAGCCTGATGGCCTGGGGATAGAAGCTTCTTCTGAGTCTTTCTGTGCTCGCCTTGAGACTCCTGTATCGCTTGCCTGACGGCAGCAGTTCAAAGAGGCAGTTGTTCGGGTGACTGGAGTCTTTAATGATTCTCTTAGCCTTGCCCTTGCAACGCTTGTAGTAAATGTTCTGGAGGGTGGGGAGCCCCCCTCCAATTGTGCGTTCGGCTGAACGTGTCACTCTTTGTAGTCTGCTTTGGTCTTGTGCAGTGCTATTCCCAAACCAGGAGGTGATGTTGCCGGTCAAGATGCTCTCTATTGTACATGAGTAGAAGTTCTTAAGGATCTTCTGGCTGACTTGGAACTTCCTTAGGCGCCTGAGGAAGTAGAGGCGTTGTCGTGCCTTCTTCACAACACTGTTAATGTGTGTGGTCCATGTCAAGTCCTCGGATATGTAGGCTCCGAGGTACTTAAAGCTGTTGACTCTCTCAACCGGTGCCCCGTCGATGCTGAGGGGGCTGTAGTCCTTGACCCCCGACCTCCTGAAGTCCACAATCATCTCCTTTGTTTTGCTGACGTTCAGGGAGAGGCTGTTTTCCTGGCACCATCCCGCCAGGACCTTGACCTCTTCCAGGTAGGCCCTCTCGTCGTTGGCAGAGATCAGGCCCACCACCACTGTGTCGTCAGCAAATTTGACGATTGTATTGCTACTCCGCTGAGCCACACAGTCGTGTGTGTACAGGGAGTAGAGGAGGGGACTCAGAACACAGCCCTGGGGGGCCCCTATGTTGAGGGTGATGGATGAGGAGGTGCAGTTGCCTGCTCTCACCACCTGGGGTCTGCCAGTCAGGAAGTCCAAGACCCACTGGCAGAGGTCATAGCCCAAGCCCAGGTCCCTGAGCTTGGCTATGAGTATGGAGGGGACTATGGTATTGAATGCCGAGCTGTAGTCGATGAATAGCATTCTCACATAGTTCCCCTGCCTCTTGTCCAGGTGTGATGCTGCTGTGTGCAGCACATGGGATATGGCGTCCTCCGTGGACCTGTTGGGGCGGTATGCAAATTGCAGGGGGTCCATGTTGATGGGGAGGGAGGAGCAGATGTAGCCCTTTACTAGCTTCTCGAAGCACTTCATGGCTATGGAGGTGAGAGCTACAGGGCGGTAGTCGTTGAGGCAAGCAGGCTTGGATTTTTTGGGTACAGGGATAATAGTGGACTTCTTCAGGCAGGTGGGGATGACAGCCTGTTCTAAGGACAGGTTAAATATGTCAAACACAACAAGAGACAAAAGAAAATTAAAACTTGATGATAAACAAGAGAACAGAGTGTGACCGATCGTATGTTACTCCTTCTGCGTTGTGTTAAATGTCGATGCCCAGAGGGAGTTTCGAACATGGGTCTCCCACGCCGTGGGCGACAACATAGACTGCTGCACTAAGAGGTGAATTCACTCCCGGGTCTATGTGTCTATTAACCCTGTTATGGGGAAGTGAGTTTAACTCGCAGCCCACTTACTGCCACAGTCACTTCACAACACACACGTTCATCGTGACTGTGGATATTACTCACGGACCTCCGTTACAAGAGCATCTCATGAACTTATGTCGTGGACTTTATGGATGCACTGTCAGCTGAACTCGCACCAATGTATATAGGGAAATAGTCAGACATCCCAGAATTATTTCATAATACAAAGTTTCTGAATGGACGTTTGGATTAAACCAAGTTGTATGTAGTTTCAAGTTTCAAGTTTCAAGTTTCTTTAATAGTTGTCATACAGAAGTACAGAATACTTTTGTACAAAATGCTTCTTACTGTTGCGCTCCAGAGACTGTGCATGACAAGATAAGTATGAAATAAAGACATAGTAAAAATTAGAAGTAAAAAAAGAGGTCACAGTGTTCAGTTTAGACATATGTACAATGTTCGTAGACGTAGTTACCATACAATATACAATACTGTGCAGTGTACTAATATACAATACTATATAGTGCAAGGCATAAATGGACGAGGTGCAGTTTAGGTACAATTCACAGTAGGTGTACGAGTTGTAGTGCAAATCCTTTATCAATAAATATAAAGTGTAAGTGTGTTTGTGTGATCTAAAGTGTGGAGAGTGGGTGCTGCAGTGTGTTGTTTGTTTGAGTGAGTGTGTGCGTGTGGGTGTGTGTGCTGTGTGCATTTGATGGTTGTTGCATAGTGATTATTGTTCGTTTAGCGATTATTGTTCGTTTAGCAGCCTGATGGCCTGGGGATAGAAGCTCCTTCTGAGTCTTTCTGTGCTCGCCATAAGACTCCGGTATCGCTTGCCTGACGGCAGCAGTTCAAAGAGGCAGTTGTTCGGGTGGCTCGAGTCCTTGATAATTCTCTTAGCCTTCCCCTTGCACCGCTTGTTGTAAATGTTCTGGAGGGTGGGAAGCCCCCCTCTAATTGTGCGTTCGGCTGAACGTGTCACTCTTTGTAGTCTGCTACGGTCTTGTGCAGTGCTATTCCCAAACCAGGAGGTGATGTTGCCGGTCAGGATGCTCTCTATTGTACATGAGTAGAAGTTCCTAAGGATCTTCTGACTGACTTGGAACTTCCTTAGGCGCCTGAGGAAGTAGAGGCGTTGTCGTGCCTTCTTCACAACACTGTCAATGTGTGTGGTCCATGTCAAGTCCTCGGATATGTGGGCTCCGAGGTACTTGAAACTGTTCACTCTCTCAACTGGTGCCCCGTCGATGCTGAGGGGGCTGTAGTCCTTGACCCCCGACCTCCTGAAGTCCACAATCATCTCTTTTGTTTTGCTGACGTTCAGGGAGAGGCAGTTCTCCTGACACCACTGTGACAGGTTCTCTACCTCTTCCAGGTAGGCCCTTTCGTCGTTGGCAGAGATCAGGCCCACCACTACTGTGTCATCAGCAAATTTGATGATGGTGTTGTTGTTCCGCTGTGCTACGCAGTCATGTGTGTACAGGGAGTAGAGGAGGGGGCTCAGAACACAGCCCTGGGGGGCCCCTATGTTGAGCGTGATGGATGAGGAGGTGCAGTTGCCGGCTCTTACCACCTGGGGTCTGCCCGTCAGGAAGTCCAGGACCCACTGGCACAGGTCATAGTTCAAGCCCAGGTCCCTGAGCTTGGCTATGAGTTTGGAGGGGACTATGGTATTGAATGCTGAGCTGTAGTCGATGAACAGCATTCTCACATAGTTCCCCTGCCTCTTGTCCAGGTGTGATGCTGCTGTGTGCAGCACATGGGCTATGGCGTCCTCCGTGGACCTGTTGGGGCGATATGCAAATTGCAGAGGGTCCAGGTTGATGGGGAGGGAGGAACAGATGTAGCCCTTCACTAGCTTCTCAAAGCACTTCATGGCTATGGATAGTGATGAACGGTCTTTCCCAGGTTACACAGGTCGTGCTATGCATGCTTAGCTTGCTAACGTTAAGATAGCAGTGTAACTTAATGTTTCACACGTCGCGCTATGCATGCTTAGCTTGCTAACGTTAAGATCGCACACACCAGACCACACCCCCCCAGCCCCAGAGGCTCCGCTCCCCCGCAAATGTAGTATTTTTCCAAGCTTCGGAATACATACTGTCGGACAATCTAACAATAATTAACCCATTTACAAGTTGTATTAAGTTTTGTAAATAAGGGAACAGAGATAGAACATTTCAAAGCAGTCAAAAATGCAATATTTATATTTTGACCTATTTCTGACATTTTCGCGATTTCTGAGGAATGTTACCTGCCGTCACAAGTCACATATATGTACATGTGACTGCATTATAGCACACAGCCATGAATATATATGTACATGTGACTGCATTATAACACACAGCCATGAATATATATGTACATGTGACTGCATTATATACAAAAATCATATACAAAAGCATATTGTGCTTTACAGCAGTAAATATTGTTATTCAAATCTAAAATGTACCACAACAAGCCTGAAAGTCTCAAAATAACAAACTGTTTCCAAGACTAGATAAAGTTCACATTTAAAGAATAAACGAGCAAAATCAGAATGAGGTAGTCTACATATAAGCCCTGTTGCTTGGATGGATGAATGAATGAATGAATGAATGAATGAATGAATGAATGAATGAATGAATGAATTTTATTTGTATAGTGCTTTTCCAAACAAAGTTACAAAGTGCTTTACAGACATGTTAAAAACAGCAAACAGCAAACATCAGCAAAGGCGAATTCTTTTTATAGAAAATAAAACAAGAGAAAAAGAGACAAAAAACATTTCAAACAGTATTTGTAGTCAGATTGATAAAAACAGTTTAAGCAATCAGAGCTCACCTAAACCCATAACCTTAGGAAAAACATTTAAAAAAAACAGATGTGTTTTTAAAAGTGACTTAAAAGAGGACACTGACTCTGCTAGCCTCCAAGGGCAAGGCGCTCCAGACCATGGGTCCCCGGGCCCCCCGGGTGACCAGGCTAGTTTTGTAAGGAACCAGGAGGGCCTTATCCGTGGATCTGAGGCAGCGTTCCAGAACATGGGGTTCCAACAAGTCCACAATGTAGCTGGAGGCCAGTCCATGTAGGGCTTTAAAAGTAATCAATAACATCTTTAAATCAATTCTGTAGCTCACAGGCAGCCAGTGTAAAGCAGCCAGGATGGGTGTTATATGGTCACGTTTCCGTGTGTTGGTGAGATATCGTGCCGCAGGGTTCTGCACCATCTGGAGACGTGATATGGCTTTTTTTATTGATGCCTGAATAGAGGGAGTCACAATAGTCTAATCGTGAGGAAATTAAAGCATGTATGAATGTTTCAAGGTCTGCAGAGGACAAAAAATTATTTTATTTTGGCGCTGTTCCTGATCTGGTAGTAGCAGGTCTGGACTACTTTCTTAACTTGGGTGTTGAAGGATATGTCTGGGTCAAAGAATACGCCCAGGTTGCGGGCTGAGCACGAGACATTTGAGGCTAAGGTGCCAAGTTCAGCGCCAGGGGTCGGGCGTTCGTTCATTCCAGTTTACATCAAGAGGCTCACAGATGGAAATGAACTATATCAGTAACATGAACAAGTAGAAATCAACCCAAAGAGGGACTACCAGAAAGGTCAAGGGTCACAAGAGCGTGACAGAAGATGCACACAACAACAGCCTGTATTCATGGCTGCACAACAGATTTCTCCTTTTGAGATCATAAAGATGACCTTGAGAAGGATGATGGCCGTTGAGAGAAGAGCTCTAGAGGGCTTGCTGCGACCCGAAGTGATTCTTCACCCACTCCACATGGGGGCCCAAGCAGATCTTTTTCCCCTTCACTGTATGGACACTGTAGAGATAGAGTCATGTGTTACTGCAGCACTCGTTATTGCCCATAATCATAATGGTAATAGGGACCTCTATAGACCTGTTCGCTGTTTACAAACATACCGTGTTCGAGCCAATCAGCAATACCAACTGAGTCACGTGACTAAGTTGCCCCCTTACCTGCGTGTGCCGCTGCGGTAAAAAAAGTACGACGGGGCTCTATGGAGAAACCATGACACTCCCCTGACTAACGGTTGTTTCAAACGAAAACGGCTGGATGTCATTTAGCTAAATCAGCATGGCTGTGAGTGTGAGTCTTTCACCTTTTACATATCTAGCTTTGGCATGGATTGATTGTTTAGATCGCTAGCATGGCTAACAAATGCAAATATATTGTAGTCTGCCCCGTTGTTCTGACCAGGATTACGTTCCTTTTGCCTCCTTGATGCGCACGATCAATGAGTCTGGCGTATACAGCGAACAGGTCTATAAAACTTCAGACAAATGATTTCTTACATCATAAGGGTTAATTTTGTATATAAAAGTTAAGATCCAAGGATTACTATACTGGATGTACAGCTAATGAGTGTACATGCCAGTGAGTGACTGAAGGAAAGAAGGTTCAGTTCAGTGTTTACAACATATACCTTTACTCCATTGCATCTCAAAGGAAATACTGTACATCTTTTGATAAGACCTGCAAATACTATAACATAGATATGATGAGCCAGCTAACTTAACGCTTTCACTACCACACGACAGAAGGTTAACCCTTTGTCGTGTGGTGGTGAAAGGGTTACAGTGGCGGCCATCAGACTGCTTCCTCTGGTTGAGTGTGTAGTGAGAAAGCAATGTGTTAACATTGGAAGTAACATTACTTCAGTGGACCACCAAGCCTTTCAGCTTCACCCCTAGAAGGTGCATCCTAGATGGAATGCTTCTTTTTCACCAAGTACTTTCTGATACATTACCAACACCATTACAGTTCTAACAATGACTTGAAACCATGTTTTATTTTCATCAGATGTTCCTCACTTTATGACTGTAACAAATTACATATACAACATGACTGTTGGGGATTTCTACTTTTACTTAAAGGGATAGTTCAGATATTTTGGAGCCCTAGCCCTACTTACCAATGATGTTGTTCACCAGTACAATCCGTAGTAGAATCCACAATTTATTGCAAAGTCAATGGGGTCATGCTCCTGTCTGTACAAGCTGAGTTAAGACAACTGAACTCTACTTTGTGTGCACTGTGGAGTATATTTAATGTAATTTAACTTAATATATTAAAGGGGCACTTCACCAAAAGATTATGCTGATATATTTTGCAAAAACACAGTAATTTAGTTGAACAGTTATTGAGAGTAAATTTTGTTTGAATATGGCCACCAGTGAATGTAATCTGGGCCATTGAATCCTTGTTTTGTGTTAATTACAGTTAATTAAAAACAGCTGAATTAGATGATAAGGCATTTATTTGGACTCAGAAAGTGCAGACGAGGACTCAGACTTGTTAATTGATAAATACAGTTTAAATTTTTTTGTAATAGGCCCTAATCATTTGGCATAAGATATTGATGGCTAGTGCATTTGTTTGGCTATTGTGTCACACAGTAAATAAACTCCCTTTGAAATGGTGACCACTGTGTCATTTATGTTTAATGTAGACCTTTCTTTATGTGGAGCTCTTTGACTGCCAGAGTGGAGTGGGCCGTGATGACTTGGACTCGGACTCGGACTAGGGTAATGGGGACTCGACTCTGACTCGACTTGGGCTCTTCTTTGGTGTCTTGGACTCGGACTCGAACACTGGGGACTCGAGACTCGACTCGGACTCGAGATTTAGTGACTCGAGACTACAACACTGCACTAACCTCTTCACCCAGGTGAGCGCTGACGCTGTGGTGAGACGGGCGACAGAAGTAGCAGAACAAAGCACAGACTTACATGAACGCCTTCTCCTCACAGCTGCCGTGGGTCTTCGTGATGGTGACAATCATGTTTACGGGAACTCTCGTATTTCTGAATCCGTTGCAGCAGTAATGAGGTGCGACATCATTGTTCACCAAGTCGTCAAAAGATTTCGGTACTGTCAGGAGAATGAGGATTTTATTTATTTATTATTATACATTTTTTTTACCATTTCAGCTAAACAGTAAAAATCTAAACATTGACCATGCCAGACAGTTTGTATAAAGGTGCTGAGTAGAGGCAAGAGACCCAGATAAGCCTATACGGGGCCTCAACTCATGAATTAAATCATCGGATTAAAAAACAAACAAAAAAACAAACAAAAGTTAAGTGAAATAAGTTCATAATTTTTTTTCATAATATTAAGATAGTAATAATAATAACAATAATAATAATCAAAGTAATAGTAATAATAATAACAAAAACAACAATACGCATGATGAAACATTCTCCTTAATAAACACATTCTAATATTGAAATAAACACCTTACAAGGTTAACTTTAAGTATGAATGGAGTGACTTACTAGCATTGCAGCAGCAGACTGTCATTAACAGCAGTCCCAGGGTTACGCAGAGAGTCTTCATGTCTTCTGTATGCTGACGATGTCTTTCTGTCTGTCTTCGCCGTCTAGAGAGTCTCTCTTCTGATCTTTTCTGACTGGTAAACCACACAGCACACCTTTTTATTTTGACACAAGCTTGCGTGTGAGCGTCGCCTGAGATTACGTAGGCTGCCCACAACCTTGATGGTGTGAAGATAAGATCTATCTTGGTGGGCTTCTGATTAATCTTCACCATTGCAGGTGTAACACGTGATGAGAAGGAAGAAGTTTGTCTGATTCTCACATAACCATTAGAATCACTTTTATTGTTGCTCCGATCATATACCCTAAATCTTTACTAATGATGCAGATTTTCCATCCGTCGTCCAGGTACTAAATACAGTGATGAGTTTCGTAGCCTACATTGTCTGCGTCATCCCTATGTCATCATTATGTATCTTCAACATGAGATGTCATGATTTCTTTCTAATATTATAGAGAGAGAGAGAGAGAGAGAGAGAGAGAGAGAGAGAGAGAGAGAGAGAGAGAGAGAGAGAGAGAGAGAGAGAGAGAGAGAGAGAGAGAGAGAGAGAGAGAGAGAGAGAGAGAGAGAGAGAGAAAACAAACCATTTTGGAGAAGCTGTTTTGGCTTTAATTGTATCATTCACTGTATGTATTATTAAATGTGTTTGTGTCCTGCTAGTTTACAGATCGCAATTCGAGCGTCTTTCGTTGATATTTGGAAATATCTCCAAGCGGCAGACATGTTGGCTGTGAGCCAGCAGCGAGCGTATAATATCAACCTACGACCAGACAGCCAGGCATGGTCGTGCGCCGTCGTGCTTGTCGCCGCATTTTGATTACGCCATCACAACAACACGTTAGGTTACGAACGTAACCCTGTTCTTTGAAATTCTGTGATACTTTTTCTGTGCTAATATTTTTTCTGTGCCGATATGTTTCGGTGGCCGATTATTCGGTGCATCCCCACATTAGACTAACAAAGGCAGGGCTCAGAAGAAGCTTCTATCCCCAGGCCATCAGGCTGCTCAACGAACAATAAACACTATACAACAACCATCAAATGCACACAGCACACACATCCACACGCACACACTCACTTTAAACAAACAACACACTGCAGCACCCACTCTCCACACTTTAGATCACACAAACACACTTTATATTTATTGATAAAGGATTTGCACTACAACTCGTACACCTTACTGTAAATTGTACCTAAATTGTACCTCATCCCATTTCTGCTTTGCACTATATAGTATTGTATATTAGTACACTGCATAGTATATTGTATATTATATGGTAACTCAGTTACGTCTATTCTGCATCGAACATTGTACATATGTCTATACTGAACACTGTGACCTAATTTTTTACTTCTAATTTACATGCTATACTATGTTATTTCATACTTATCTTGTCTAGCACAGTCTCTGGAGCGTAACAGTAAGAAGCATTTTGTATAAAAGCATTCTGTACTTCTGTATGACAACTATTAAAGAAACTTGAAACTTGAAGGGCTGCTCTCAGACTGAAGGTGTCAAGTCAGCGGGGGGGGGGGGATTGATTGATTGATTGATTGATTGATTGATTGATTGCTTTCTGGGTAAAGTAGTCATTATGCATAGCAAGAGAAATGGCTACGGTTTCTTTGAAGCCCCGTAGCTCAGGAATGAGTAGTGTGTTATCAGCATGATTCATAAGACAGATTGAAAAGTATCCGACCGATTTGTACAAGTGATGGCTTATTTTGAAGGTATCAACCTGTACTTTAATTTTCATCATGTTAAGAAAAACACATTGAAGACCCTTCTAAAGGACCCAGAGTCTGTGCCTGGTCACAGATTATATGTACATGTGACTGCATTATAACACACAGCCATGAATATATAATGTTCATGTGACTGCCTTATAACACACAGCCATGAATATGTACATGTGACTGCATTATAACACACAGCCATGAATATATAATGTACATGTGACTGCCTTATAACACACAGCCATGAATGTATGTGACTAGGTACAGACCTTGGGTCCTTTAGAGATGTCTTCAAAAAAAGCCATCACTTGAAAGAATTGGGGCGATACTTTTCAATCTATGTCCTATGAATCATGGTGATATCACAATACGTATTCAGAGATACAGGGCCTTAACCTCTTCCACCCGACAGGACCGGTACCGGTCCCGAAATGACATCTGGTCATAAATCAATATTTTTTAGACTGTTGCATAAAAGTAGCGATTTAAATTTCTAATGTATTCAAGTATTAACATCATAAACATGTCACAACAGCATGTAGAATGTATATTATCATCAATACGTTAGTTTAGCAATAGGTTAAAAGTGTCATTAGATAGAATTAACTTTTCGATTTGGTCAAGTCTATTCCGAGAGGGCGACCATTTTGGAAATGTTGAACCATGGGAATTGTAGACTTTTTGCGGCCATTTTGTAATAGACATCGCTAGCTGATCAGCGTTGGAATTTTTCAAAACGACACTTCCTGTACATTTCTATGGGGTTCAAGGTTCAAAGTTCTGTATGGATTATTTCAATAATCAATATTCGGGATAATTCTACCACAAAAGGTAACGTTTTTGACAAATATTGAAACGCAGTTAGTTTCTCCTCCCTATTGTTAGCATGTAGCAACAAATAGATCTGAAATTAGTTTCAAAATGGTTGCACTGTGGTGAAAATAAAAAAGTACAGTAGATTACAGTAGATTTCATTATCTGTTCTTATGCGGTTTATACGGTTTCTTTCAAATACTGTATTAACTGACTGTATATTATAGCTGTATTTCCCAGTAAACCCCCTATATTAAAACTTGACTTTCTGAATGGCTGATTTCAGTGACTTTCTCTGTTCCTCATATTTATTGCATTCCAGTAACACATGCTGAACAGATTCCGGGTTATTGCAGTGTGCACAAATGCCAGTTGGGTGTTTCCCTATCCTATAAAGTGTGTCATTTAATCCAGTGTGACCTATCCTGTGACGGGTAAGGACTGTCTCACTACCCACTTTCAAAACCACTCTCAAAGAGCACCTACGGGAGACTGCAATTCGAAACTGGCCCCTGTAAATGTCCTAACCCAACCCCCTCCAATGTACAGTAAATGTCCTAACCCAATAATACACGAGACCCTCTTCTTGGGACCAAGTAAGGTTTCGTCGATATTCCAATGTACAGTTCCCTCCCCCCCCGCCTACCCAACCCCCTGTAATGGGAAATATTAAAGGACAAAACGATGAGCCGTTTATATTAATTCTATAATTAATTCTGAGTCATTATTATAATAGAAAAGTTTATTTCACTGTGGCCATAATGAAAGGACAGTTTACAGACAGATACATCATGTTCACACATAATCGTCTGGCCGTAAAGTGACCAAGAGCTCTGGTCAGACGTAAATTAAATACACAGTTGTCAGACGTAACATAATACATCAGATATGATGATGAAAACAAACAAGAATGGTTCCCAGTCACTGGAAGCAACAACAACCTTGCTATGGCTGGGGAGATGTTGGTACATTGGAGTCTCTTAAAGAGACACACACACATTAACTAGTCAAGCTGGTCACACTGAAACAGTCAAGCTGTATAAAATGATATCTCAACACAGATCTATAATGACATGATAATATATTCCACGACACCGATTTTCAATCAATCAATCAATCAATCATGCACGCCTGGTGATACTAAATCCCAATTGAACTCGGGCATTTGAAAGATAATATATGTATATATATAAATGTGCAAATTGGCTATAATAAGGTAATTTATAAGCCTCCTATTCTATATTATATAATTATATTTCAAATTGCATTGGTCCAGATGGGGAAATTCAGTACTGTATCTACAGAACCTTCTGTTTAATCATCTTTCTGTACACATGATCTCAAGAAGGTACTGAACGAGATCAGTGGCAGTTTTTAATGTTTGGTCATAATTAGCATGGTGTTATTCACTGTCAAAGATGCAAAGAAAAATCATAATTCATATTCTCCTTTGTTTCATCACAATTTAAGCAAGCCTAGTAATAGACACAATATTTCTGACACTGTGAATACATTCCCTG
The DNA here is from genome assembly GCF_963971535.1 of Notolepis coatsorum. Taxonomy (NCBI): domain Eukaryota; kingdom Metazoa; phylum Chordata; class Actinopteri; order Aulopiformes; family Paralepididae; genus Notolepis; species Notolepis coatsorum. The sequence continues at coordinate 172,134,761 of NC_140170.1, read as the reverse complement.
AGGTCCATAGATGTGCCTAGATACCAAGAATATGCAAATTGCCTTGTAGAAGTGGAGCAATATTCCATTTACCTAGGTATATATTTTAGGCGGATTTTCAGAAAATATTCCACGGGTGGAACAGGTTAAGAGAAAATGGAACCTACAACAACAACACCCAGAGGATAAAGGAAAATAGTCATGATAGTAATTAAAAAATGTGTGTGGTAGTGAAAGGTTAACCTTCTGTAGTGTGGTAGTGAAAAGTTAACCTTCTGTAGTGTGGTAGTGAAAGGTTAACCTTCTGTAGTGTGGTAGTGAAAGGTTAACCTGTAATGTGGTAGTGAAAGGTTGACCTTCTGTAGTGTGGTAGTGAAAGGTTAACCTTCTGTAGTGTGGTAGTGAAAAGTTAACTTTCTGTAGTGTGGTAGTGAAAGGTTAACCTTCTGTAGTGTGGTAGTGTGGTAGTGAAAGGTTAACCTTCTGTAGTGTGGTAGTGAAAAGTTAACCTTCTGTAGTGTGGTAGTGAAAGGTTAACCTTCTGTAGTGTGGTAGTGAAAAGTTAACCTTCTGTAGTGTGGTAGTGAAAGGTTAACCTTCTGTAGTGTGGTGGTGAAAGGTTAACCTGTAATGTGGTAGTGAAAGGTTAACATATGTAGTGTAGTGTGGTAGTGAAATGTTAACCTTCTGTAGTGTGGTAGTGAAAGGTTAACCTTCTGTAGTGTGGTAGTGAAAAGTTAACCTTCTGTAGTGTGGTAGTGAAAGGTTAACCTATAATGTGGTAGTGAAAGGTTAACCTTCTGTATTGTGGTAGTGAAAGGTTAACCTTCTGTAGTATGGTAGTGAAAAGTTAACCGTATGTAGTGTGGTAGTGAAAGGTTAACCTTCTGTAGTGTGGTAGTGAAAGGTTAACCTTCTGTAGTGTGGTAGTGAAAAGTTAACCTTCTGTAGTGTGGTAGTGAAAGGTTAACCTTCTGTAGTGTGGTAGTAAAATGTTAACCTTCTGTAGTGTGGTAGTGAAAGGTTAACCTTCTGTAGTGTGGTAGTGAAAAGTTAACCTTCTGTAGTGTGGTAGTGAAAGGTTAACCTTCTGTAGTGTGGTAGTGAAAGGTTAACCTTCTGTAGTGTGGTAGTGAAAAGTTAACGATAGGTTATGTAGATAACCTAGTTATATTAGTATAGGCTAAGCGTCCCGCTCTGCGCCTTACGAGATACTCATATCTCCTGTGATACCTAATGTATCTCCCACGAACAAAAACACATGCACCCCACCTGTATGGGGCCCCGCCCCTTATGGTGGCCACCGCCCATATAACCATGACCCTGGTCATGAAACACCCTTCCTCGCCAAAACCCGTCCCAGGAAAAGATCCCTCAAGAGGGAACTCAGGGCGCGCAGAGCGGGACGCTTAGCCTATACTAATATAACTAGGTTATCTACATAACCTATCGTTATATATCGTATAGCATCGCGTCCCGCTCTGAGCCTTACGAGATAATGGGGAAGAGCGGGCGCGAGACCCGACAGATGTACCCCCTGAGGACCCGTAAGCCCACATCAAGGGGTGCGGGGAGCCCTGTCACCCCATCCTTCCTAACGAAGGGGGGGCGCAGTCAACTCCACCTGAATGCGAACAAGAGGGAGCCAGAACCCCTTGAACACACCGTACAGGCGGAACCACGTGTGACTCAACACACTGCGGCCCATACCCATACACTCCTGCTACCCGACCAAAGGACGGGAAGCAGGAAAGGCCACAGACCCCAGAACCGCCTGGGAGACAGAACCCCGGGTCATGTCCATGAGGAAAAACCTTACAAAGGAGCCCGGGGAGGACCATGAAGCTGCAGCACAGATGGCCTCCACCGAGGCCCCACCCAGGAGAGCGGCAGAGGCAGCCACCCCACGAGTGGAGTGCGCCCTGACGCCCCCAGGGGGATCCTGCCCAGCCAGCGTGTAGCAGAGGGTAACACCCTCGCACAACCAATGGGACAGGCGCTGCTCCGACAGTGCCTTACCAGCACGAGCCCCACCGTAACAGACAAAAAGCTGGTCGGTAACCCTGAAATCCTGAGTACGGCTGAGGTAAATCCCCAAGCACGGACTGGACATGACAGGTGAAGGCCCGCATCTAACTCACCAGTGTGAGGAGGAGGACGAAACGCCTGAACCACAATATCCCGGGAGCGGAAGGAACTCCGGATATTCTTAGGCACGAAAGCAGGATTAGGTCGCAGAGTGACACCGCAATCGGTCCGAAAAAACAGGCACTCTGGACGTACCGAGAGAGCACAGAGCTCACCTACGCGTTTAGCGGAAGTGACAGCCAGAAGGAACGCGGTCCTGAAGGACAGCTGTCCCAACGGCGCCCGCTCGAGCGGCTCAAACGGGGCTAAGGACAACCGACCGAGGACCAATTGAAGATCCCAAGTCGGAGCCAAGGAGCGTCGCACCGGCTTAACGCGTCGAGCGCCAAGCATGAAACGCTTCACAAGAGGGTGGCTGAACAAGACATCCCCTCAAACCCCTCATGATAGGAGGATATAGCTGCTGCATATACCCTCACCGTCGAAGCCGACAGTCTATCAAGGAGAGACTGGAGGTAACTAAGGACAGCAACCAGGGGGCAGGAGACTGAGTCCTGGCCCCCCGCCTTACACCACACTTGGAACATACGTCATCTGCCCGCGTAAGCGCGACAGTGGAGGGAGCATGCGCATTCCAGATGGTAACACCATCAGGATCAAGAACCTGCGCCCCTCAACGTACCCGTCCCAACAACCGACCTAACAGATGTATGGGGAAGAATCCCTGGCGGCACGGCATTGGTCCCAGACCTGCCTGGCCATGTCCAGACGCAATCCTCACCCGTCAGGATGAGGGCCGCCCCGCGACAGTACACCTGCACCCACATTCTCCCTGCCGGGGATGTGGGGAGCCCTTAGGCCGCGCAGATGGAGGACGCCCATAGCCAGCCGCCCGCCGCCTGGTGCAGACAGGGGGAGCGTACTCCTCCCTGTCTGCCGATACACGACACTGACGTCGTATCGTCCGTCCTGATCAACACCATTTGTGGACCAGAAGGACCGCTTTCAACACCAACACATTGAACGTAGCGCAGACCGGGCAGCATGGTTTGCCAGCTGCCCCCTACTGCGTTGGCCCGACGCATCACCAGCGAGGGAGGCGTCGGTGAAAACGCGACGTGAGACAGCGGCGTAACCGTCCTAGGACGGAACCTCCCGAGCGTGTTGACAACACGCTCTGAGATGGATGCCCATAGCCCTCCAACCGTTGACTGGGAAGAGGAATACTCTACATCCAGTCTACAGCAACCCCAGGCTGGTAGAGACCTGCCTGGTACGAGACCCGACGATCCACCTTGACCGCGAAGGACCAGAACGTCATCAGGGCAGAACACTCCGTAACCCCGGATGACGCAGAGGCCCCAGTGCGGCCTCCACGCACTTGGTGAAGATGCGGGGAGCCAGAGAAAACCGAACGGCAGCCTCTGGTACTCATACGCTAACCCTGCAAAGGAAGCGTAGGTAAGCCCTAGGATGGAAGATCGGGGATGCGCATACGCATCCTACAGGTCTATGGAGGAGAACCAGACCCCCACCTGACAGTGATCAACAGGTAGGAGACGATCCAAAAAATGCTGAACCTTCCCATGGGACAGGTCCAGCCTGGGTCTTACACCCCTCCCTCCCGACTTCCCGGGCAGAGAACACCGGGAGGAGAACGCCACGACGATGGCTTGCTTCGTCCACAGAGATTGGATCTCGTCGACCAGAGCTGTCCCTGCTGGAGACCCCGACAACAGGGTCTGTACCAAACCTGAAAACGGGTGGGGTTGTGTAAACACAAGTCCCCGCCTCACCATTCTCTCCATCTACCTCGACATATGGTACTGCCGTAGTCATATGTGACGACACTCCCAACGCACCCGCCGTCACGTGGCGCAGGTCCGCCAGGAACTGTAGATAGTTGGCCCGGTCCCCCCCGCTGTGCGAAGACAACCCTGGAATCGTGCGAGGAGCGCGTTCCGTGTCGGAACACCTGACCCTGACACCACCCACGAGGCAATCGCACCCAAGGGGGAACCCCGACAGAAAAGGGCCTGTCTGATACGGGGGGCTTCCGATCAAAAAAGCCCCCCCACTGAACACCCCTCCAGAACATGCTGAAGGAGTTGTTCTGCAGCCGGACATGCAAGGTGTAAGGCCCCCATGGGTTCCTACACACCGTAGCCCTGCAGTGATATCACTACCACCCCAAACCATGTGAGTTGCGACCACTTGCCAATATTCCAGGAGTGGGAGCACCAACATGATACCTGGCCTGGCGAAGGCGAGGCCGGGGAAGCCCGCACTGTGTGCCTCAAAAGGTTTCGAGCCCCCCTGCTGACAACACTTAAGTTGACAGACGTAACACCAGGCTCAACCAACACAGTTCAAGGTGTGGGAGCCGCTTGACAGCACAACATTCTCACGGACAGACCCAGGCTCAGCCATCAACTGGGTGTCAGCCCCTGTCTCCATGAGAAGCGAAGAATGGGGCCGCATACGCTTCAAGAAGGTTCGCGGCCCGCAGCCAAAGGAGAACACTCAGAGCCCCGCTCCTGGGGATACCAGAGAGAGGACTGAGTGGGGAGCGGGCTGCTCGCGGCAAAATGACGACGGAGTGGTTTGCCAACACCGAAATCACCCAAAATGGCCGATCCCTCGGCCGCCAAGACTGTCGGCCTCGCGATACCCTGTCGATTCTCCAACCAGGGCACCACTGGCGGGGGAAACATGGCCGCCTGTCGAGGGCCCCGTCATCGCCGCTGACGAGGCCGTGCTCTCTCTTCTTCTGGCTGCGCGGTGTGAGGCGGTGTAGGGCCTAGGACAATACCGCCCGCGCTCCAGCAGAAGACCAAAATCCCCTGCGGAGAGGGGAACCCTGAGCGGTTATAGCTTGCGGCTGGGTCAAAGCTAATAACGTCAACAACCTCGCGCGATGTGTCGACGTCGGCTGGCCCCAAGGCCCCTCCACCAGACACCTTTTTTTTTTTTTTTTTTAATAGAAAAAACACCAATTCGAACACAGTTCTAATCGTTGCCAATTCCATACCGTGGCGGTACAAGCCTTAACAGCCCACCAGCCACTCGCCAGGCCGACCCACCCAAGGTGTCGGCCGGGCGGGGCATTGTTTCAATATATCAAAAACAAAGGACTGACGTTAACATGGAGCACCAGTGGTGATTGCAAACAGCACCCTCCACTGTGGTGTGCACCATGAAAAGGTTAAATGAATAAAAGAGCTAAACCACAAAACTGTAGAATGAGCAAACCCATACACACAAAGTTAAGGGGAGACGGACCAGACCCGTCTTCATTCAAAATATTCACAACAGAACACCAGCCCTAGTTTAGCCCATTTACCAAAAAAGGTAAACAAAGCCCCCCCCCGCACTACTCCCCCAGTATACCGATTGACCGTCAGTATGAATGGTTCGAGAGGAGGGAAAGCTGTAGCAAGACAGACCTTCTCATAGCAGAGTGACAAAATGAAACAATAGCCCCCTACACAGGGCCGCCCCAGGAGATGGGGGGCCTCGCGTCTAAAAACGCACAGGGCCTCACATTTCTCCCAAGCGGCCCTGCCCTTATACTACTGCAGCCTAACGCCAGGCAATGTGGAACCCAAGACAACAATTGCCTGTGCACAGACACGCAACATGTTTACCATGTCGGCTGGACCCATAGCCCCACTACCCGACGCCAACCCAGATGGGAACACCGTTCAACAAACCCCGCCGGAACACAAGGTAATACCTGGCTAGAACCTAGCCACGACCTACCCCGTTGTCAACCCATTTACCCGAAAAAGGTAAATAGAACTCAAAACCCCACAACAGCTACCGACCGACCTTCATTGATGAACCGGGCAAGAGGCGGGAGAGTGACAACATCTCACGGCGGAGACATTAAAACAGCATAGCAATTAGCAGTAGTGATAGCATGCGGCAGTAGCGATAGCATGTTAGCATAGCTTTAGATGTTTTAGCAGCACGCCCAAGACAGCTTGGAAACCGTTCCCTGCAGAGAACGTTCACCAAACCATCTTGCCCCTGGCGCCAACACACAACAAGGTTGTGTTAACAACACAAACCAGCATTACTAACACTAATACCCATGCCTGAAGACACAGGGCCTACCTGAGTACAAGCTGGCCCGACAGCCAGCCTTGTACAGCTGAACCTCGATGTGCAGTCATCAAACGAGGAACATCACAGGCCCGTCGTGTCGCCGAAAACATGCGTCGAAGATGCCAGGGGCCAGCAACCTCCGGTAAGCTTCCAACATTATTAATCTTCCTTAATCTTTTCATTCCGCTAGCTCGTATGGTGCACGCATCCAACACGCTGGGACGAAAATAGAGGAAGGGTGTTTCATGACCAGGGTCATGGTTATATGGGCGGTGGCCACCATAAGGGGCGGGGCCCCATACAGGTGGGGTGCATGTGTTTTTGTTCGTGGGAGATACATTAGGTATCACAGGAGATATGAGTATCTCGTAAGGCGCAGAGCGGGACGCGATGCTATACGATATATAACCTTCTGTAGTGTGGTAGTGAAAAGTTAACCTTCTGTAGTGTGGTAGTGAAAGGTTAACCTTCTGTAGTGTGGTAGTGAAAGGTTAACCTTCTGTAGTGTGGTAGTGAAAGGTTAACATTATGTAATGGGAGGGGGGTATGTGGGTATTGTTATGGAAAAGGTTAAAGGACAAAAAGATGAGCCGTTTGTATAAATCATTCTGAGTCGTTAGAAAACATAGTTTATTTCATCTGTGGCCACAAATGAAAGTTCAGTTTACAATCAGAGACAACATGTGTTCACACACTGAATCTGACCAGCAAAGTGACCAAGAGGTCTGGGCAGAACGAACATTAATACACACTTGCAAGACGTAACATTATACATCAGATATGATGATGAAAGTATAAACAAACTGGGTTCTCAGTAGAGAGGAAGTAATAACACCAGCTTGCTTTGGCTGGCTAGGAAAAGAAAATACAACCTTGAAGTCCCAACAAGAGACACACACACACTGTAGTAGTTATCTGAGCGTATTAACCCAGTCAAGTTGTACAATGGTAGAATATGTATGATATCTCTCAACACAGATCTATAATGACATGATAATATTCCCACGACAGTATACTTGTGTACGTACACTTGTGGAGAAAAGGAACAAAAAATATGGTTATGGTGGTGGTTTCATGTTTTGAGGTACCTTCAATTATCTGTAAATAATACATAGCAGGGGAGATACTGTATCTAAATTAGCCCTTTCCTGTGTGAGTGTTCCGTCTGGTCATAATCACTGATATTATAGATGGAAATAGATGAAATATTATTGTCCCTGAGGGCAAGTTGTGTTGTTGTCTTCATATATCTACAAATAGCAGACGAATAGCCCGTTGCCTTTGGATCAATGAATGTCTAATATTGAATAATATTATTAGCTATTTTTAACAACCCTAATTCCAACAGTCAAGAGGCTTGTTTCAAATTGATACATGAAAAACCCCACACACTCAACAACATCCACCTCAAACACAACAAGAGACAAAAGAAAATTAAAACTTGATGATAAACAAGAGAACAGAGTGTGACCGATCGTATGTTACTCCTTCTGCGTTGTGTTAAATGTCGATGCCCAGAGGGAGTTTCGAACATGGGTCTCCCACGCCGTGGGCGACAACATAGACTGCTGCACTAAGAGGTGAATTCACTCCCGGGTCTATGTGTCTATTAACCCTGTTATGGGGAAGTGAGTTTAACTCGCAGCCCACTTACTGCCACAGTCACTTCACAACACACACGTTCATCGTGACTGTGGATATTACTCACGGACCTCCGTTACAAGAGCATCTCATGAACTTATGTCGTGGACTTTATGGATGCACTGTCAGCTGAACTCGCACCAATGTATATAGGGAAATAGTCAGACATCCCAGAATTATTTCATAATACAAAGTTTCTGAATGGACGTTTGGATTAAACCAAGTTGTATGTAGTGATGAACGGTCTTTCCCAGGTTACACAGGTCGTGCTATGCATGCTTAGCTTGCTAACGTTAAGATAGCAGTGTAACTTAATGTTACACAGGTCGCGCTATGCATGCTTAGCTTGCTAACGTTAAGATAGCAGTGTAACTTAATGTTACACACGTCGCGCTATGCATGCTTTTTTCGAACGTTTCGTTCTCTCTGCTATGATGAAAGCAGAGCTCTCTGTCTGTGTGTGCTTCAGCACCGCTCAAGGACCCTGTAATGAATGAGCTGTAATGAACAGGCGCTCGCACACACCAGACCACACCCCCCCAGCCTCAGAGGCTCCGCTCCCCCGCAAATGTAGTATTTTTCCAAGCTTCGGAATACATACTGTCGGACAATCTAACAATAATTAACTCATTTACAAGTTGTATTAAGTTTTGTAAATAAGGGAACAGAGATAGAACATTTCAAAGCAGTCAAAAATGCAATATTTATATTTTGACCTATTTCTGACATTTTCGCGATTTCTGAGGAATGTTACCTGCCGTCACAAGTCACATATATGTACATGTGACTGCATTATAACACACAGCCATGAATATATATGTACATGTGACTGCATTATAACACACAGCCATGAATATATATGTACATGTGACTGCATTATAACACACAGCCATGAATATATATGTACATGTGACTGCATTATAACACACAGCCATGAATATATATGTACATGTGACTGCATTATAACACACAGCCATGAATATATATGTACATGTGACTGCATTATAGCACACAGCCATGAATATATATGTACATGTGACTGCATTATATACAAAAATCATATACAAAAGCATATTGTGCTTTACAGCAGTAAATATTGTTATTCAAATCTAAAATGTACCACAACAAGCCTGAAAGTCTCAAAATAACAAACTGTTTCCAAGACTAGATAAAGTTCACATTTAAAGAATAAACGAGCAAAATCAGAATGAGGTAGTCTACATATAAGCCCTGTTGCTTGGATGGATGAATGAATGAATGAATGAATGAATGAATGAATGAATGAATGGATGAATGAATGAATGAATGAATGAATGAATGAATTTTATTTGTATAGTGCTTTTCCAAACAAAGTTACAAAGTGCTTTACAGACATGTTAAAAACAGCAAACAGCAAACATCAGCAAAGGCGAATTTTTTTTATAGAAAATAAAACAAGAGAAAAAGAGACAAAAAACATTTCAAACAGTATTTGTAGTCAGATTGATAAAAACAGTTTAAGGAATCAGAGCTCACCTAAACCCATAACCTTAGGAAAAACATTTAAAAAACAGATGTGTTTTTAAAAGTGACTTAAAAGAGGACACTGACTCTGCTAGCCTCCAAGGGCAAGGCGCTCCAGACCATGGGTCCCCGGGCCCCCCGGGTGACCAGGCTAGTTTTGTAAGGAACCAGGAGGGCCTTATCCGTGGATCTGAGGCAGCGTTCAGGAACATGGGGTTCCAACAAGTCCACAATGTAGCTGGGGGCCAGTCCATGTAGGGCTTTAAAAGTAATCAATAACATCTTTAAATCAATTCTGTAGCTCACAGGCAGCCAGTGTAAAGCAGCCAGGATGAGTGTTATATGGTCACGTTTCCGTGTGTTGGTGAGATGTCGTGCCGCAGGGTTCTGCACCATCTGGAGACGTGATATGGCTTTTTTTATTGATGCCTGAATAGAGGGAGTCACAATAGTCTAATCGTGAAGAAATTAAAGCATGTATGACTGTTTCAAGGTCTGCAGAGGACAAAAAATTATTTTATTTTGGCGCTGTTCCTGATCTGGTAGTAGCAGGACTGAACTACTTTTGTAACTTGGGTGTTGAAGGATATGTCTGGGTCAAAGAATACGCCCAGGTTGCGGGCCGAGCGTGAGACATTTGAGGCTAAGGTGCCAAGTTCAGCGCCAGGGGTCGGGCGTTCGTTCATTCCAGTTTACATCAAGAGGCTCACAGATGGAAATGAACTATATCAGTAACATGAACAAGTAGAAATCAACCCAAAGAGGGACTACCAGAAAGGTCAAGGGTCACAAGAGCGTGACAGAAGATGCACACAACAACAGCCTGTATTCATGGCTGCACAACAGATTTCTCCTTTTGAGATCATAAAGATGACCTTGAGAAGGATGATGTCCGTTGAGAGAAGAGCTCTAGAGGGCTTGCTGCGACCCGAAGTGATTCTTCACCCACTCCACATGGGGGCCCAAGCAGATCTTTTTCCCCTTCACTGTATGGACACTGTAGAGATAGAGTCATGTGTTACCGCAGCACTTGTTATTGCCCATAATCATAATGGTAATAGGGACCTCTATAGACCTGTTCGTTGTTTACAAACATACCATGTTCGAGCCAATCAGCAATACCAACTGAGTCACGTGACTAAGTTGCCCCCTTACCTGCGCGTGCTGCTGCGCTAAAAAAAGTACGACGGGGCTCTATGGAGAAACCATGACACTCCCCTGACTAACGGTTGTTTCAAACGAAAACAACTGGATGTCATTTTGCTAAATCAGCATGGCTGTGAGTGTGAGTCTTTCACCTTTTACATATCTAGCTTTGGCATGGATTGATTGTTTAGATCGCTAGCATGGCTAACAAATGCAAATATATTGTAGTCTGCCCCGTTGTTCTGACCAGGATTACGTTCCTTTTGCCTCCTTGATGCGCGCGATCACTGAGTCTGACGTATACAGCGAACAGGTCTATAAAACTTCAGACAAATGATTTCTTACATCATAAGGGTTCATTTTGTATATAAAAGTTAAGATCCAAGGATTACTATACTGGATGTACAGCTAATGAGTGTACATGCCAGTGAGTGACTGAAGGAAAGAAGGTTCAGTTCAGTGTTTACAACATATACCTTTACTCCATTGCATCTCAAAGGAAATACTGTACATGTTTTGATAAGACCTGCAAATACTATAACATAGATATGATGAGCCAGCTAACTTAACGCTTTCACTATCACACGACAGAAGGTTAACCCTTTGTCGTGTGGTGGTGAAAGGGTTACAGTGGCGGCCATCAGACTGCTTCCTCTGGTTGAGAGTGTAGTGAGAAAGCAATGTGTTAACATTGGAAGTAACATTACTTCAGTGGACCACCAAGCCTTTCAGCTTCACCCCTAGAAGGTGCATCCTAGATGGAATGCTTCTTTTTCACCAAGTACTTTCTGATACATTACCAACACCATTACAGTTCTAACAATGACTTGAAACCATGTTTTATTTTCATCAGATGTTCCTCACTTTATGACTGTAACAAATTACATATACAACATGACACTGTTGGGGATTTCTACTTTTACTTAAAGGGATAGTTCAGATATTTTGGAGCCCTAGCCCTACTTACCAATGATGTTGTTCACCAGTACAATCCGTAGTAGAATCCACAATTTATTGCAACGTCAATGGGGTCATGCTCCTGTCTGTACAAGCTGAGTTAAGACAACTGAAATCTACTTTGTGTGCACTGTGGAGTATATTTAATGTAATTTAACTTAATATATTAAAGGGGCACTTCACCAAAAAACTATGCTGACATATTTAGCAAAAACACAGTAATTTAGTTGAACAGTTATTGAGAGTACATTTTTTTTGAATATGGCCACCAGTGAATGTAATCTGGGCCATTGAATCCTTGTTTTGTGTTAATTACAGTTAATTAAAAACAGCTGAATTAGATGATAAGGCATTTGGACTCAGAAAGTGCAGACGAGGACTCAGACTTGTTAATTGATAAATACAGTTTTCCTTTTTTGTAATAGGCCCTAATCATTTGGCATAAGATATTGATGGCTAGTGCATTTGTTTGGCTATTGTGTCACAAAGTAAATAAACTCCCTTTGAAATGGTGACCACTGTGTCATTTATGTTTAATGTAGACCTTTCTTTATGTGGAGCTCTTTGACTGCCAGAGTGGAGTGGGCCGTGATGACTTGGACTCGGACTCGGACTAGGGTAATGGGGACTCGACTCTGACTCGACTTGGGCTCTTCTTTGGTGTCTTGGACTCGGACTCGAACACTGGGGACTCGAGACTACAACACTGCACTAACCTCTTCACCCAGGTGAGCGCTGACGCTGTGGTGAGACGGGCGACAGAAGTAGCAGAACAAAGCACAGACTTACATGAACGCCTTCTCCTCACAGCTGTCGTGGGTCTTCTTGATGGTGACAATCATGTTTACGGGAACTCTCACATTGCTGAATCCGTTGCAGCAGTCATGAGGTGCGACATCATGGTCCACCAAGCTAAAGTCCAAAGATCTCGGTACTGTCAGGAGAATGAGGATTTTATTTATTTATTATAATTATTTTTTTTACCATTTCAGCAAAACAGTACAAATCTAAACATTGACCATGCCAGACAGGGTGTATAAAGGTGCTGAGTAGAGGCAAGAGACCCAGATGGGCCTATATGGGGCCTCAACTCATGAATTAAATCATCGGATTAAAAAACAAACAAAAAAACAAACAAAAGTTAAGTGAAATAAGTTCATAATTTTTTTTCATAATATTAAGATAATAATAATAATAACAATAATAATCAAAGTAATAGTAATAATAATAACAAAAACAACAATACGCATGATGAAACATTCTCCTTAATAAATAATATTGAAATAAATACCTTACAAGGTTAAGCTTTAAGTATGAATGGAGTGACTTACTAGCATTGCAGCAGCAGACTGTCATTAACAGCAGTCCCAGGGTTACGCAGAGAGTCTTCATGTCTTCTGTATGCTGACGATGTCTTTCTGTCTGTCTTCGCCGTCTAGAGAGTCTCTCTTCTGATCTTTTCTGACTGGTAAACCACACAGCACACCTTTTTATTTTGACACAAGCTCACGTGTGAGAGGGTGTCGTCGCCTGACGTATGCTGCCCATGCATACCATAACTTGATGGTGTGAAGATAATATCTATCTTGGTGGGCTTCTGATTAATCTTCACCACTGCAGGTGTAACACGTGATGAGAAGGAAGAAGTTTGTCTGATTCTCACATAACCATGTTAGTTATTAGAATCACTTTTATTGTTGCTCTGATCATAGACCCTAAATCTTTACTAATAATGCAGATTTTCCATCCGTCGTCCAGGTACTAAATCCAGTGATGCGTTTCGTAGCCTACATTGTCCCTATGTCATCATAATATATATATATATATATATATAGAGAGAGAGAGAGAGAGAGAGAGAGAGAGAGAGAGAGAGAGAGAGAGAGAGAGAGAGAGAGAGAGAGAGAGAGAGAGAGAGAGAGAGAGAGAGAGAGAGAGAGGGAGAGAGGGGAAACAAACCATTTTGGAGAAGCTGTTTTGGCTTTAATTGTATCATTCACTGTATGTATTATTAAATGTGTTTGTGTCCTGCTAGTTTAGTTGCTGTCCAGTATTGACTGTGGCATTAGCCTTCTGATAGGCCAAATACTCACATCATCATCACCATCACCATCATCAGTATTCGATTAGATTAGATTCAATGTATTGTCATTGCACAGCACAAGTACACAAGATTAAGTTGGCATCTAACCAGAGTGCAAAGGAGAGTGCAGAGTGCCCCATTTTACTTGCATACTCTGATACCAGTAAACCAGAATTGTCACAATGTATTTGGGAACCCCTCTTTGACTCAATTGAACAAAAAACCTTCTATGATTAACACTATCAAAGGCTTTGGAAGCATCAATAAAAGACTAACTGATGTGTTATGACCTCTATACTTCAATGTTTAATGTATCTAAATAAATGGTTGATATCATTTGTTTTGCTTATTATTTCATGACTTTTCCTAATTGAATGAGGACAAATGGGTAAACATAAAATTAACATGATAATATGTTTTTCCAATGTCTTGTGCACGCTTTGTATGCATCTGTGTTCCTTGGGGTCTGATCCCAATTTGACCCCAGGTTGTTTTAACTGTATAAAACATATACAAATGTCAACATTTTACACATCATTTGTTTTGATTGTTTAGGATGATATTGAGGTGACTTATTACATGCAAATGTGTAATCTTGAAAAAACATCCCTCTGCTGTAGGGCCCTAAACTAACTTTACCATGCGTGCAGTGCGAGAACCACTCACAGTTCACGTGGGGAGGGGAGACTACCCACGAGAACTAATACTGATACTTCCTGTGACATGGGGAGGGGGGTGGTATGCATAACCCACTTTGCAAGAACTCTGATATTTCCCGCAACATGGGGGCAGGGTCATATGGTTCCTATGAGGACATTGATGAATCATAAAGACAGTAAAACAAATAGCAAGGAGAGGAGCTATATTGTTTATTAATATGCACAATAATAATCATGGGAAAAAATTTATTGAATAAATTAATATGTCTTTATTAGTCTCTTTAATAGTCTCTATTATTGTACTTATTTTATGCCTATTCTTATGTCTGCACTTTCTACATTGCACTACTTTTATTGTCTTTTATACCTATTCTTATGTCTGCACTTTCTACATTGCACTACTTTTATTGTCTTTTATACCTAATCTTATAATAATAATAATAATAATAATAATAATAATAATAATAATAATAATAATAATAATAATAATAATAATAATAATAATAATAATAATAATAATAATAATAATAATAATAATAATAATAATAATAATAATAATAATAATAATAATAATAATAATAATAATAATAATAATAATAATAATATAATAATAATAATAATAATAATAACTTTATTTGTATAGCACTTTTCATACATAAGTTGCTGTTCAAAGTGCTTCACAACAGCACTTTCTCTTTAATAGTCTCTATTATTGTACTTATTTTATGCCTATTCTTATGTCTGCACTTTCTACATTGCACTACTTTTATTGTCTTTTATACCTATTCTTATGTCTGCACTTTCTACATTGCACTACTTTTATTGTCTTTTATACCTAATCTTATAATAATAATAATAATAATAATAATAATAATAATAATAATAATAATAATAATAATAATAATAATAATAATAATAATAATAATAATAATAATAATAATAATAATAATAATAATAATAATAATAATAATAATAATAATAATAATAATAATAATAATAATAATAATAATAATAATAATAATAATAATAATAATAATAATAATAAACTGTAAGATTCTGATCAAACTGGCCAGTATCACGTCTTCGTCTGTTTGGCTCTCCATCCAATTCCTCTGCGTTGTGTACTTTTAATGGTCCTGACGTCTCCGATACTGGTAGATAAGATCCTTATCTCCCCCCCGTTAGTGCAATCCGTAAACCATAATACTTCTCCACCTCCGTAAGAATTCGACACTTCGACACCGTGAGATACCTTATGAGGAAAAGCGTTGTTTATTGCTATAAACAGAACCTCCTAATCAGATGTTATCAGATGTTATCAAATTGTATCGTCCTTGAAGAGTCTATTCTAATGATCTCTCGGTGTGTTCAGATTGTCCTTTTGTTATTCAGTCCAATAGTGGTCAGGCCTAGTCGTTAGCCTAAGACCATCCTCGTGGTAGCCGAAGCTACTGATGTCGTGGCATTCTTCCTCCCCCCCCCCCCCCCCCCTCTCTCTCGTGATGAGAGGAGAGAAGGTCCTCTGTGTGATCTCAGTCCTACTCGCTCTCGGTCAGATTCTAGTCTGGCTTACACCCGGAAACACCGTTCGACTCATAGATGTTCGTCGTCGCAACGACGGCCCCGCCTTCTGGTTGTCATGCGACGTGTTGTCATGACAACTGCATAACCTTTAACACTAATAAACTCACGTTTCATTAAGATGAACCTCTCTCCCTCCTGTCCTGGGAGACAGTACACTCTAATCTCAGATGTTCTTCTAAGGAATTCATAACAAAACCCTCGCTGACGCGGCCTGTGCCTGTGAAACCACTGGTTCCACCACCGTTCTATCACAGTCTCCTGCTTCCATGCACATTTCGATCTACCATTTTAGCTGTGGTCATCTCTCCCCAATCTATACATCACATACATTGAAAAAGCACCGTTTTCTCTCAATCCCCCCTTGATTCTTATCACCCCTCAGAATCATAAGACTACTTGGTTTTTCAATTAATTATACACAAAAATAGACTCATAACAATTAGGGCCCCGCCGTCTGCTGTTTTCCTTTTGTTTTCCATTACCCGCATCACACCCAAACCAGAAAGGATAAACAACGGTCATGGAGGAGAGAGAGAGAGAGAGACAGAGAAAAACACAGATTGCAACTTTTCAGACGACACACCTAAACCCTTCGGCCCCCCTATTCGGTACCCCACGTCCAAATCAGAGCGCTCCCTTCCCTCTCTTACAGTACACCTCCCATCTCGGGCCGGTCCCATCTTCTAGGGCAAGGGCCCCTTTCAGTGACGGCTCCTTTCCTGAGCTGGTCCCCCCTCCAGGGCGCGGTCCCCTAGGCAAAAATGTCTCCCCTGGTCTGCTACTGCTCAGTGTCTCTGGCTGTCCTCTCCACATCTGCTCCTCCACCGCCGCCGTCTCCTCTCTCTCGTCGTGGATGATCTGTGTACCAGGCGTCGGTGCCTGGCCCCTGCGGCTTCCTCCTCCTCCAGTCGGTCTCCTGGTCATCTCCATCGCTGTCGGTGTCATTCCCCCCTTGAAAGCAGAAACACAACACCGGCAGTCGTCTGTACAATCGACTTCCCTTGTTTTGCTATTAGTCTACCATGGCTTTGGGCCTGCAGCTCGTTCTCTATATATTTTTTTTCCTCTGCAAGCCCCTATTTGTTCTCTATTAGTCCCCCACCTTCTCAACACCCATATCTAATCCTACAGGGCTGTTCCCTGTTTTGTTGTCTTCCGGCGTGACACCAGCAGCTAAACGATACCCACTCTGCGCTCTACGTTTGTCCCACGGGTGACCCCCAGCGCGCGCCAGTTCTTTCTGGTGACGTGTCCCCTCAAGACTCTGCCTATTTATTAGGTGTGAGAAGGCCCCACTGGAATTCAAACTCCCTCTTTATTCAATAATTAACCCATTCAAATAACTGCACCATCTTTCTGTGCAATTCTTATTTAATCCATTGTATAATTAAACTCTATATCTAATATTATTATTATAATAATAATCCACTCTGTGCTAAATATTCCCCTATGGGTAATGAAAACTCCCCAGCACTACCCCCCCTCCACCACTAGGTGGCGACCTACTCCTCCTCTATGGTGGTTTAGTTGACGTGTCACTTCCTGATTCTAAACCCCTCGTGGCTCTGCTGCCATTTTAACTCGGTGCAAATGGCTACTCTCTCAACAAACGAACGCTGCCCTTCCTTCTAAGGCCTAAAAACACAGCTGTTTTTCCTCTCTTTCCTATCCATTATCAGGGGACGCTTTCTCAGACTAATACTCTTGCCTGATCGGACATAATACACACTGGTACAATCTCCTTTCGACTTTCCTTCTGTTATGAAAACAGTCCCGCCATAACAATTTTTCGATCTGATTCAAGCGCCCCCCCCCCCCTTTCCTCATCTCGCATTTACCCTCCTTAAACCAAAACTGTGCAGCCTGCCTCGTTTGCTTTTCATTCTCTGTAGATAACACCCTCGATTTTCACCGTGGCTCTCTGCTCATATTATTACAGCTGGCATTCTCTCTCTGTGTCAAACTAGAAATGTTTACGTTTACGGATTCACTATCTGTTCGTTTTTATTTGGCTATAAAATCAAAACAACCGTGTGCACAGTGAACTCACATTTTTGATCGGAGCGCTGTTTCCCCTACAGCGCTGGTTCGCCTCCTGACCGCTCGACTCGCCGCTCTCTCCCAGGGCTGGCCGGCTTTGCTTCGATCATGATTCTCCCACACATTGATGACTGTTGTCCACTGTCGCCCCATTATTGAAAAAGTCTTTATCCGTTGTTCTTATCTCTTGCTTTCTGGCTGTCATCAACAACCAACTGTTCCCGTTGTTTTAATCTCTTGCATATCCGGGTCACGGCACCAACTGTAAGATTCTGATCAAACTGGCCAGTATCACGTCTTCGTCTGTTTGGCTCTCCATCCAATTCCTCTGCGTTGTGTACTTTTAATGGTCCTGACGTCTCCGATACTGGTAGATAAGATCCTTATCTCCCCCCCGTTAGTGCAATCCGTAAACCATAATACTTCTCCACCTCCGTAAGAATTCGACACTTCGACACCGTGAGATACCTTATGAGGAAAAGCGTTGTTTATTGCTATAAACAGAACCTCCTAATCAGATGTTATCAGATGTTATCAAATTGTATCGTCCTTGAAGAGTCTATTCTAATGATCTCTCGGTGTGTTCAGATTGTCCTTTTGTTATTCAGTCCAATAGTGGTCAGGCCTAGTCGTTAGCCTAAGACCATCCTCGTGGTAGCCGAAGCTACTGATGTCGTGGCATTCTTCCTCCCCCCCCCCCCCCCCCCTCTCTCTCGTGATGAGAGGAGAGAAGGTCCTCTGTGTGATCTCAGTCCTACTCGCTCTCGGTCAGATTCTAGTCTGGCTTACACCCGGAAACACCGTTCGACTCATAGATGTTCGTCGTCGCAACGACGGCCCCGCCTTCTGGTTGTCATGCGACGTGTTGTCATGACAACTGCATAACCTTTAACACTAATAAACTCACGTTTCATTAAGATGAACCTCTCTCCCTCCTGTCCTGGGAGACAGTACACTCTAATCTCAGATGTTCTTCTAAGGAATTCATAACAAAACCCTCGCTGACGCGGCCTGTGCCTGTGAAACCACTGGTTCCACCACCGTTCTATCACAGTCTCCTGCTTCCATGCACATTTCGATCTACCATTTTAGCTGTGGTCATCTCTCCCCAATCTATACATCACATACATTGAAAAAGCACCGTTTTCTCTCAATCCTCAGCTCAGTAATAATAATAATAATAATAATAATAATAATAATAATAATAATAATAATAATAATAATAATAATAATAATAATAATAATAATAATAATAATAATATAATAATAATAATAATAACTTTATTTGTATAGCACTTTTCATACATAAGTTGCTGTTCAAAGTGCTTCACAACAGTAAAAAATACAGGCATAAGCGAGCATAAAAAAGGTAGAGAGGTAGCAAGGTAAGGTAAATCACAGTGTTTCACATTAGGATCTAGCATCCCAATAGGCCTCTCTGTTTACTCATTCAGTAATACAAATAATAAAAATAGAATAGACAGAGTAAAATTAAAGTGCGGTTTGATTCAGTTTAAAAATAGGCTAAAAATAATCAAATAGAACGGACATACAACAGGGTATTTAACCCATAAGAACCCACACCCATTTCTCCTTCAAGGAAAATTATGAGGGGCATAAGACTGACTAAATAGACTACAAAAAAACACACTTTGCAGGAGATAAAACCACTAACGCAGGAGATACTGGTATCGAGCCCAGCTCTCTGTGTTGCTACCGGCTTGGCCGGTCGTCATACTAACACAATTGGCAGTGTTAGAGGGTGGGAAAGCCGGTGGGTGGGGATTGGACGTTGTGGACAGCGACTCCTACAGGTCCGTTAGGGTGACGCCTGTACAGCAGAAACAGGAAGTATTGGGGGCAGCGTGAGCCTCCCACGCCTTACTCCTCGCCACTGAGAGTTCGAGCTGTCTGGTGAAAAGATGCGACAGGCTGCATCCTCGTGTACCGGAATCTACATGATGCAAGCCTTCTATCCTCACTACAGCCGACCAGTGGGAGGCAGTGGCGGCTGCTGACCAAATTTTTTGGTGTAGCAAACATTTTATTTTTAAAACATCCCCCAATGTGCGTGTCATTGGTGGCTGGTGCGTTAAAAAATTGGGGAGGACGGGAGAGATTTAAAAAAATATGTAATAAAGAAGTCCGAAATTCAAGCTTTCTTTAACTACAAGGCATTTATTCATCATATTAATTATTTTTATAATGTCAAACAGAAGACTGAGTACACCGAATACAGAAGCCATGTTCGCTGGATTTTGGTGGGAAACAATATCTTTGACCTGTATTGGTCCCCTTGATACCACATTGTTGGGTATGGCCTACTTGGCCATAGTGCAGGGTCTTGTGAGGTCAAACCTTTAGTGGTGGTGGTGGTGGTGATACTGCTGCTTGTAGAGGTGGGTGACACGTCATCTTCATGATGGGCAGGTGTTATGGTCTCACTGAAGGTGGATGTTGACGGACAGGGTTCCTGCAAGTTTCAAGAGGTTACATTTAAGACTTTTTACGACCACTTTCAATATAATCTAATATGTTGCCATACCAGCAAAGAACTATTAAGGAAAATTACTAAGAAGTAATTCCATATGTATTGGCCTGATAGGCTATTACCATACTGCTTACTTTGCAGCCTGGACATTTCCCCCAAAACACATTTAAACATGATACAGAGAAGTTATCGCAACATAGAAGTAATTTCCATCTACCATCTCTCATTAAACACTGTGTAAAGTTAGCTTGGTGTATTGAATCTGCCATCTCTCATTAAACACTGTTACAGTTAGCTTGGTGTATTGAATCTACCATCTCTCATTAAACACTGTGTTACAGTTAGCTTGGTGTATTGAATCTACCATCTCTCATTAAACACTGTGTTACAGTTAGCTTGGTGTATTGAATCCACTATCTCTCATTAAACACTCAACTGTGTACATACAGTATGTTAGCTTGGTGTATTGAATCTACCATCTCTCATTAAACACTGTTACAGTTAGCTTGGTGTATTGAATCTACCATCTCTCATTAAACCGTAAATGCCCAAAACCCCCACCACCTCCTAATAGACAGTCTCCTCCCCACCGCATGTATATATTCCCTCCCCGCCGTATGTATATTTCCCTCCCACCCACCCACCCCCTCCTAATGTACAGTCCCCTCCCCATCATATGTATATACTCTGTCAGGATCTAGGGGTAACAGTACTGTATATTTGAATACCGCCTATGTCACAAATGTATCAGTACTAAATACCTATATGTCCCTATGCCATAAATGTCATGTATGTTGTGTATGTCATAAATGTCTATATGAATTGAAAATGGGGGACCCTGATGGAAACAAGACAAACGTCTTTCTCAGGTCTGCATCCCCTTAACAATTGTATGTATTGAGCCGTACTGTATTGTACCCATTCTGCAATCTGTTAAATAAAGTTTTCATTCATTCATTCATTCAAACACTGTGTAAAGTTAGCTTGGTGTATTGAATCCACTATCTCTCATTAAACACTCAACTGCAGTGAGATCAAATTAGCATAGAACCGACACATGAATTTGATAGGAAGTGTATACAAGTAGGCAGGGTAAGACAAGTGCAGGTAAAGTACAATTTGTGTCAAAATGTCCCTGATGTTTCATTTAAATGCCTGAGCAAAGAAATAGGTTTTAAGCTGTATTTTGAATATGTCTAGCGAGTTGGCTTCCCTGATTTTTTTGGGCAGTTTGTTCCATAGTTTTGGGGCATAGTTGATTATGTCTGCACTTCATGCATTGCTTTTATTCTGTCAACTGTATGCTAATTTTATGTCTATGTTAATTTCATGCTATTTGCTGTGAAGCGCTTTGAGCTGCAATCCATGTATGAAAGGTGCTATATAAATAAAGTTATTATTATTATTATTATTATTATTATTATTATTATTATTATTATTATTATTATTATTATTATTATTATTATTATTATTATTAAAGAGTCTGTCACGATTGTCACTTTATATATTAATACCATGCATTGCACTGTGGAACCTTCAGCAATTCAGCAATTTCCATGAGGATTGGTAACATCGATAAGACTGTGCGTCACTGTTGCAAAAGTTCCCCACACCTCTTAGACTTGCCACCACAAATAAACCTTCCGATCCTGGTGTGAAGATAAGACTTGTGATGTCACTGAGGGTCCATCATCCTCATACGCTATACCACTTGGTTCTGCGGGGGGTAAAGTGCACTCCCCTGCAATTTCAACTACTCTGATTGTACTGGTAGATGGAAAATGCTGCATTACGAATGCTGAATGAATGATGATTGTGCAATACTACACCTACTGTAGACCTCAGTATACTTTTACTGTATTTATTTACTGTATATTTTATTCCATTTTTATTCTATTTTACTCTACTCTTATCCTAGGCAACTTGATTTGATTTGTTTTATTATTCTAATTTGTGACCTGTTCTGTCTAAATGTTTAAATGTTGAGCGATTTGCAGTGTCAAATTTCCCACGGGATAATAAAAGTATTTCTATTCTATTCTATGATACCGCAGTTCAACCATCACAGACTTCACACACGCAAAGGCATCGGTTTGCTACAAAATGGTGGTACAGACTGTGGTGTGGATAATAAGAATAAATGATGAATAGGAATCCCAACCCGAGCATGACACAAGAGCAAAAGGGCCGCCCTGTGAATAAGGTCACACAAGGGACACTGTACATTGGAATACTGACATACATTTGACATAGAAACTGTACATTGGAGGAGGTTGGGTAGGTGGGGTGGGGTTGGGTGGGGCTGTACATTGGAATACTGACAAAGCCATGCTTGGTCTTTATTGTACAACTGGGTTAGGACATTTGTAGGGGCCAGTTTTGAATTGCAGTCTCCCGTAGGTGTTCTTTGAGAGTGTTTTTGAAGGTGGGTAGTGATTTACATTCCTTTACAGCTTTGGGTAGGGCATTCCACATTGTTGTGGCATAATTGCGAAACGTGTTTAGTCCCTTGTTTGAGCCGAATCTGGGTTTTACATGATTTGTGGAGCTCCCTCTGGTGTTGTGATCGTGGTATTCACTGACCTTTGGGAAGTATTTTGACATGTACATTGGTACCTTGGTCGTGTAGTGTATCTTGTAGACCAGGCCCATTGCAAGTTGCTGTACTCTGTCGTCTACTCTAAGCCATCCTAGGTTGGCAAAGTGTGCAGGGGTGAGGTGGGTTCTAGGAGTAAGGTCAAGCAGTAGTCTGACTAGTTTGTTTTGAGATGTTTGTAATTTGGTTTTTAGTGCCTTTGAGGTGCTTTGGTACCATGAGGTGCAAGCATAGTCGTAGTACCCTTGAATGAGTGCTCCTGCCAGAGTCTTCAGGGTATTCTTGTTTACCAGGGAGGAGATCCGGTACAAGAATCGAGTTCGTTTATTGACTTTTTTTATTACATTGGATGCCATTTTGTCACAGGAAAGATTACATTTACATTTACATTTAGTCATTTAGCTGACGCTTTTATCCAAAGCGACTTACAAGTTCTGTACGACAAGCCAAGATTAGCCTCTAGGATGGAACCCAGGTAGGTCATTTCATCTTTCCTTGTGACAATATTGTCACCCACTGTAACTGAGAAGCCGTCTGTTTTGCTGAGTTTGTTATTTGAACCGAAGAGTTCTGTTTGTGTTCAGGCAGCTCTGGTAGTGCCGTGCTCTATCTACTGAGCTATACTGGATAGGGCTGCAACCACAACTAATCCATTATAAAAAAATAAGTGCAACTATCTATATGATTGATTAGTTTAGTCTATGTTGTGCTGCACCTCCATGGCCTGTTGTTGAAGCCATTTGATGTATAGAAAAGCCTGTAAAAACTTAGTTTGTGTTTGTCTTTCTTTATTATTATTTAAACCATTGAGCTCCTTTGAAACTGAAGACGTAAACAGGTTTTTGTTTAAAGAAATATATCAACATAAGTATACATGACTGCGGGCAACAGATGCTCTATATATCATAACCTAGATCTACAATACTGCCAGCAGGCAACAGCTCATATCTCCTCCATCCTAAATGTCACACCCTTCTGGGTGATACAGGCTATAAACCACAGTAAATATAATGTACTGCTGGCCTGCTGGCTTTTAAAGCAGTTACCATGGTAACAGCTCCTCCCCTCAAATGGCCCCTCCCCCCACCTTCCCCCTAACCCCATGACAGTTGACGTGTTGATAGGTTGACAGACGGCCATTAGGGTATTATTGTGACATCACATTGAGGATTGTGAGGGACAGACGATTGGTTGACCCACTTGGTGGCGAGCTCTGCTCACGTCAGAGCTATAGACAGGAAGTAACCCCTGACCTCTTCCTGTCAAAAGCAGGAAGCGGCACTCCATTGTACCTCTCAGGGTCAAGGTTGTGTGAATATATTAAAATGACAAGCGTGACCTATGGGTGTCATATAACAGTGGTCAGCGGTCGAGGTCACAGCATTTTGACATGGGCTTTTCTGCCTGAGTTTAGCCTGGTCACAGTGGTATGAGGGCTATTGATTCCAGCACTCATATACAGAACAGGAGTTGGGATAGACCCTCTGAGCCAAAGACAGAAGTTCCAGGGAGCGAACATACAACCCTGCTCTTAAAGGAACATGCCAAAGTTAGGAGAAATGCACGTATCGTCTTCTCCAGAGTCAGACAAGAAGATACCAATTTCCTCTCTGTGTGTTCAGTAGAAAGCTATCCGTCTGCAAGCTAGCCTAGCATAGAACAAAGGAACTGAAGTGGATACAGACCAGCTAGCCTAGCTGGTGGTCCGTATCCACTTCCATTCATTTGTTCTAAGCTAGGCTAGCTTCCAGCCGGATAGCTTTCTACTTAAAAAGCAGTAGTGGAAACGCAGTACTTGAAAAGCCCAAACTCCATTTAGCTACCCTTTCCTTTGTGAAATAGAGTTGATCCAACTTTTAAAAACTGATATATATCTTTATGATTGGAATTCTTTGAATCGTAGTATCAGGTGGTGGTTATGTAAAATATCGTCTTTTGGGGAAAATAATACAAAACAAAACAATTCTCAGAAACAAAAAGATATACAGTCAGCTATTGTATATATTGGTGTGACTAGGAGGGATTTGAGGACTGTGTGTAACTAGGAGTGATATGAGGACTGTGTGTAACTAGGAGGGATATGAGGACTGTGTGTAACTAGGATGTCAAGACTGAGCGTATTGAACGTAAGGTTATCCTATAACCCTAGTTATATGAGTATAGCGAGCGCTCTGCTCTATTGGAACTATCCCTTTTTCCATTCTAACAATGAAAAACGTTCTCCACATGTACACACCTATTTACCTCCACCTGGCCACACCCACATCCGCTCCTATATAAGCGGGGTCGTGGCCACACAATCAGCTCCTTCCCAAGTCTTTCACCACCGAAGGCGAAGACCTCAGTGAGTCAGAGCAGAGCGCTCGCTATACTCATATAACTAGGGTTATAGGATATCCTTATGTTATAGATCGTATAGCTTTACGCTCTGCTCTATTGGAACACAGGAGCTGAGCAGAGCGAAAAGCTTGACAGATGTACCCGCTGAGGCCCCCTACAACCATCAGAACCGGGAAGGACCCGAGCCCCCCGGTCCTCCCTAGTGGAGGACGGGAGGGAGATCGGATCTGACTGTGCGAAGAGGGTTTAGCACCTCAAACGCACAGGGTGAGCAGACCGTGGGACTTACCTTCGTTCAGAAGGACCCGCGACCACTCGGGCGCGCATCCCACATGCCACCAAAGAACGGACAGGAAGCACACAAAAAAAACGTCACAGCCCCCAACATCACGGGGTCGAAGGTCAAGAACCCAACCCTGTGGCAAGGCTGCAGCAGCGGAGCGCGGAGGAGGTCCCAGCCCTAGGACAACCCGAGGACTAGGACCCCCTGAAAAGAGGGGGCCTGGTGAGGCCAACGAGGCCGCAGCATCGAGACCCCACCAGATGGTCACTGGTGACACCACCCCCCACATCGCCAGCGTATCGGACATTGCCCAAATCAAGAGCAGGCCCTTCCCCCCTTGGCACGCCGCTCTGATGCACTCTCCTCAAGAGGCTACTCCCCCACAACACTGCGGGGCCAGTCGGCGTGCCGGGGAGACAACCCCCAAGGAGGTTGATCCCTCAATCCAGGCAACAGGCCCCAAGAGCAGAACTCGACCTGTGCCTGGAGCACTGCGGACTAGACAGGCGCCTAAAGGGTCTACTGCAAGAACAGTATCCCGGCGGAAGGGGTGTTCGGTATGCTGTGCACCACAAACCCGACCCCCAAATCCAGCGGGTCGAGGTTCAAAGAAGAGGTTGAGACAATTGGCAGACGTCATGAAAGATGCGGGGGCATACTCTCGGGCACACGGGGTCAAGCCCGGCGTGAACCCGAGAGTCGACTCTGCTACCAACACACCAGAGAACCAACCACCCCCCTATGTTTAGTTTAACAGGAGGCGGTTGTTCCCTTAACCCACAAAGAAAACTCAGAAACATAACTGCGCGTATACACAGGCTATACAAGCAGTACAAGTGTTTCAGTTTTCAAAGGGTTAACCCAGGCCAGCAGGTCGACGAGAACGAGTTCGGACCTGGGCCTGGCGGACTGGGACCTACACAGGGATGCCTAGAGGAATTTACCTCCCCGACAGCCCCCTCCCATCCCTGGCTATCAGGGGGGGAGGGGTGGAACAAATGGAGAAGGACCAGGCCCCCTAACACAGCACAAGGTACAACACAGTATGGACCAAGCACGTCACTGTTAAGGGCAACTCGTAGTGGCATACATATGACACACACATCCACAACATCAATCCCAGCGACGCCCGGCCCGACCCAGCATTTTCCCCCCGGTAAGTCCTTTGGGGTACCAGAACAGCAGATCTGCGCCCCGGCGGACAACGGGTTAACTGACCTGGTCCGGCGCGACCAGAACCAGTCCTGCGTCCTAGTCACGCCGCCATCCCCAGTCCTAAGAGGGGGGTAGGTACGCGTGTTGATCCAAAACATTACAGAGGGCGCCACCAAGACAGTCAGTATGCAAATGCACTGCTCCTGGTGGCCCACCTCATCGCCAATGTTTTGATCTCCTCCGTCATCTCCCCCCGGAGATGCACGTGAGCCATCGAGTCTAACCTAGTGCACTGGCACTCGGTAGAGATAAAATCTCCTTCCCAGCCGCCTGCATAAAAAACGCGTGGTTCCACATTGAAAGCACCCAGGGCCAGCGCCATACGCACGTCGAGAACCCGAAACACATCAATGGTGAATTCTAATAAGAAACACCAGACAACGTTCCCTCCATGCTGTCTGGGACGAGCAGCAGGAAGCCGGTCTATAAGACACAGACACGGGTCTCATATGACGTGTGTGAGGGCAAACCCTGTCAATTCTGCTCTTTACACAAGAGGGGAAGACAGAAAATCCCCCAGAGAGACCTCTACGTGAGTACAATTGAAAAAGATATATGTAATAATTGGGCCAAGTGACCAAAGGCCCAATACACACTTTAATAGAGAGCAGAGCAGAAAACAAACAGTTTTGGAATGCATCGCATCATCCAACTTTGACAATGACAGCGGTCTGCAGCACAGAGCTTGAAAACTCACAGATGTCTCATGGCCAATAGAAAACGCGCCTAGTGACGTATTCCATGGCCGGGGAAATCCTGTGACCCACCCATCCTAATATGGAGTAGAACCAGGGAACGGGCTTTATACAAGGCTCAGGCTCATGTGCGAAACTTGCCACCTGCATTTTTATACCTTTACCCTAAAGTAAAGAAAGAACAACAGACCAAAGAGAGGGTCCAATGTCAGGATGGAGGTAGGTGAGTTCCAATTGTTGTAGGCAATCACAGAGACGGAGAAGGTATACTCTTGAACAGGTTTGGCTTTAATAGTAAAGAACACAAAGAGTAATACTAGGATACTATGCCAAGGCAAGGGAAAGAGAGAATTGATAATGGAGCTTAGTGGTGGTCCAGAACTGGAACCAGCCGCGTTATCTCCGAACGCCTATAGTGAAGACCTGACGAATGACAAGCAGAGGAAAGGAATGTTACATACCCACCAAATATCAACATTCCACACACACCCCCGTGACAGCCAATCAGAAGCCAACCCCTAAGTGACAGCACTAAATGACAGGGAAAAACAAGTGACAGCAATCAAGTGACAGATGACAGAGAAGGTGGGTGGTTCCCGACCGTAGTCAAGAACCAGAATCGTAACAGTACCCTCCCCCGACGAACGGCACCAGACGTTCACCTGGGGGCCTCGGGATTCAGCCGCCGGAAATCAACGATCAGGCTGGGATCTAAAATATCCCTTTGAGGCACCCAAGAACGCTCTTCTATCCCGTACCCCTTCCAATCCACCAAGAACTGAAACCCCCTACCCCCTACAACCCAGTATCCTCCGCACCGTGTAAATGGGCTGACCACCCATAAACCGAGGCGGAGGAACCGTAGGCTCATCGGGGCCAAGGGCGATGAGAGAAACGGCTTCAACAGGGACACATGAAACGTCGGATGAACCCTCATAGAGCTCGGAAGCCGTAGCCTGTACGCCACAGGATTCCCCCGACGTACCACTTTAAAGGGCCCTATAAAGCAAGGAGCCAGCTTCCTGGATTCCACCCGGAGAGGGAGATCCCGGGTGGAAAGCCAAACCCGCTGCCCAGGACGGTAAACCGGAGCCGGACGACGCTTGCGGTTAGCCTGCCGCTGGGTACTAACCGAAACCTTCTGCAGCGCCGCCCGGACCCGCTTCCACATCCTGCGGCAGCGAGCCACATGTGCCTGGGCCGAGGGCACCTCCGCCTCCTGCTCCTGCTCGGGAAACAGAGGAGGTTGAAAACCATACTGACACTGAAAGGGAGACATACCGGTAGAGGAGGAGAGGAGGGTATTATGCGCGTACTCAGCCCATGCCAACCTCCTACTCCACGTTGCCGTGCAACCGGCAACGTAACATCTCAAGACCCCCTCCAGGTCCTGGTTGACGCGCTCCGTCTGCCCGTTCGACTGCGGATGAAACCCAGACGAAAGGCTGACGGAGGCGCCGAGACCGGCGGCAAATGCCTTCCAGAACCTGGAAGCGAACTGAGGACCCCGGTCCGACACGATATCCACCGGAAGCCTGTGGACCCGAAAGACATGCTGTATCACCAGATCAGCAGTCTCTCGGGCCGATGGAAGCTTGGGGAGAGGAACAAAGTGAGCCACCTTCGAGAACCGGTCCACCACCACCAAAATGGCGGTGAACCCGTCCGAAAGGGGGAGGCCAGAAATAAAGTCCAGGGATATGTGCGACCAGGGCCGTTTAGGAATAGGAAGTGGCCGGAGGAGACCTGCCGGTGCACGGCGAGAGGTCTTACTGCGCGCGCACATCGGGCAGGCCGCCACAAAGGAACGCGTATCCCCCTCCACTGTCGGCCACCAGAACCTCCTACGGATAAATTCCAGGGTCCTGGTGGCCCCAGGGTGGCTGGTGAGGGATGAGGCATGTGCCCACTGCAGCAAACGTGATCGTGCCGCCTTGGGCACATACGACCGCCCCGGAGGGCCCCCGCCAGGGTCGGGCTCCCGCGTCAGCGCCGACCTTACCACCTTATCTATGCCCCAAGACACGGGTGCCAAAATCAAGGCCGGTGGAATAATGGGATGGGGCTGCTCCTCCTGGCCAGGAAGATCAAACTGGCGCGATAACGCGTCGGGTTTGATATTCTTGGACCCGGGCCAATAGGAGATGGTAAATCGAAATCGTGTGAAGAATAACGCCCACCTGGCCTGGCGAGCGTTAAGGCGTTTAGCCCCTTGGATGTAAGCCAAGTTCTTATGATCGGTCCATACAATGAAAGGATGTGCCGCCCCCTCCAACCAATGTCTCCATTCCTCCAGTGCCAATTTGATAGCCAACAACTCCCGATTACCCACATCGTAGTTGCGCTCGGCTGGTGACAGACGGCGAGAAAAAAAGCACACGGGTGCACATTCCCATCCTTTAAGCACCTCTGAGAGAGCACCCCCCCCACCGCAATGTCAGAGGCATCCACCTCCACAATGAACGGAACCTCCGCATCGTGGCGGATCAATACAGGAGCGGATGTAAACCGACGTTTGAGATCGCAGAAGGCCGACTCTGCCCTAGGCGACCATTCAAAGCCAGGAAGAGAGGCCTTAGTGAGAGCTGTTAACGGATTGGCTAAGGCGCTAAAGTTGCGAATAAAGCGCCTGTAAAAATGTGCAAAGCCCAAAAACCGTTGTAACCCCTTGAGCCACGAAGGCCGTGGCCAGTCCAAGACTGCACTCACCTTGGCCGAATCCATGCGTAGATCACCCTTCGTCAACACAAAGCCCAGGAAGGAAACGGTATCAGTGTGAAACACACACTTCTCGGCCTTAACGAATAGTTGATGCTTGAGGAGACGGTCTAGCACCTCCCGAACATGCAGTTGGTGTTGCACCATATCGCGAGAAAAAATTAGGATATCATCTAGGTCAGTGATTCCCAACCTGGGGTCCGCGGACCCCTGGGGGTCCGCCAGGGGGCGCAGGGGGTCCGCCAGACCACAGATGATTTGAGGTATTTTTTTTTTTTTTTTTTTTTTTTTTTTATCATCAGAAGCATGAATAGTCTCTCCACTACAATAAAAAATAAAGATAAATAAATAAACATCTAGACATGATTTTTGAACGTTAACAGTAGGCTACCGGGTAGCCGCTAAAACGCGAATCAGTTGACTGTATCACTTTCTGTAGCTAGCCTAGCACGCTAGTTAACTTTCTCGGCTCGTCTGCAGTCAGCCGCCAGAGGCGAAAATGTGTGACAAACGAAAAGGAGATGACGGCAGCTCATCTGCAAAAAAAGTTAGGACCTACAGCAATCGCTAAAATTACATCACCATGGGCTTCACTGAGGGACCAGACAAACGACCTGAGTGTGTGATTTGTGGAGAAAAGTTGGCAAACTCGAGCCTGAAGCCCAGCAAGCTGAAGAGACATCAGGCGTCTAAGCACCCAGAAACCGTTGGGAAGGATCCAGACTTTTTTCGGAGGAAAGAACAGTCTCTCAAGGCGAACAAGCCTGTTGATGTTAGAGTAGCGTGGAGCAGGGGTGGCAGTGATTTACAGAAGGCTACCGAAGCCTCCTTTGAGTGTTCGCTTTTAATTGCAAAAGCAAAGAAACCGCACAATATTGGCGAGCAGCTCATCAAACCAGCCTGCATCAAAATGGTTTAGAAACTGTGCGGCCCACAGGTGGCGGATAAACTAAAATCAGTACCACTCTCGAACAATGTAGTGAAAGACCGAATTGATAAGATGTCAAGTGATTGCGAGCAGCAGCTGTCAGAAAAGCTTAGAAAGGGTCCATTTGCCATACAACTTGATGAAACTACAACTGTCGCAGACGAGGCTGTGCTCATCGTTTATGTGCAATATATTGAAAATGAGGATCTGAACCAGGACATTCTCATGTCAGTCAACCTTACTACCACCACTCGAGGTGAGGATATTTTTACTGCAGTGGATTCTTACTTCATTCAACATAAATGCAAACCGTTCACCATTAGGGCCTGATTTGAGAGGATGAATACAGGATTTGAATATTGGCCAAAATTTTGAAATACATATGGTGCAAGATTAGATTTGTTGATTGAAGGCACACGTCAAAGAAGCATAGTGGGTCTAATTATGATGCATATGCCTGTGTATAAGCAGTTTGTTATTAAAATGACAAAAAAAAAGGTATTAAACCCAGCTAGGACAGATTCTCTCTGCTACTGATTGGAATTTCCTGTCTCATATTTAGTTTAATTTGTTGCATTGATTTGTTCCATAAATGCAAACCGTTCACCATTAGGGACTGATTTGAGAGGATGAATACAGGATTTGAATATTGGCCAAACATTTTGAAATGCATATGGTGCAAGATGAGATTTGTTGATTGAAGGCACAAGTTAAAGAAGCATAGTGGGTCTAATTGTGATGCATATGCCTGTGTATAAGCAGTTTGTTATTAAAATGACAAAAAAAAGGTATTAAACCCAGCTAGGACAGATTCTCTCTGCTACTGATTGGAATTTCCTGTCTCATATTTAGTTTAATTTGTTGCATTGATTTGTTCCATAAATGCAAACCGTTCACCATTAGGGCCTGATTTGAGAGGATGAATACAGCATTTGAATATTGGCCAAACATTTTGAAATGCATATGGTGCCGTGCAAGATGAGATTTGTTGATTGAAGGCACAAGTCAAAGAAGCATAGTGGGTCTAATTGTGATGCATATGCCTGTGTATAAGCAGTTTGTTATTAAAATGAAAAAAAAAAAAGTATTTTATGGTATCTTATTAGGAGGGGGTCCGCGAATTTCATCAGAGATGTTTGGGGGTCCCTGGGGGGAAAAAGGTTGGGAACCACTGATCTAGGTAAACAAACACCGACACCCCAATCAAGTCTCGCAGCACGTTGTTAACCAGGGCTTGGAAGACTGCCGGAGCATTAGCCAAACCAAAGGGCATGACCAAATACTCATAGTGACCATTGGGCGTATTAAATGCAGTCTTCCACTCGTCTCCTTCTCTAATCCTGACCAGATTGTATGCATTACGTAAGTCAAGTTTAGAAAAGACCTGTGCCCCCTGTAAGCACTCAAAGGCCGTGTCCATGAGAGGTAAAGGATATCGGTTCTTGATGGAAACGTCATTCAATCCCCTATAATCAATGCACAGACGCTGATCCCCATCTTTTTTATCAACAAAGAAGAAACCAGCGCCAGCCGGGGATGTGGAAGGACGTATGTGCCCCGCAAGCAATGCCTCCTCAATGTAGGTGTTCATGGCCAAGGTATCGGGGCGTGAGAGAGAGAACATTCGCCCGCGAGGCGGGGAGGTACCGGGTAGGAGATTAATGGGACAGTCAGATCTATGAGGCGGTAGTGCTTTAGCACGCGTCTTGCTAAAAACGTGCACCAGGTCCCAATAGATTTCAGGAACCCCTATCAAATCGGGATTAGAGGGTGGAACAGAATCTGCGACGCTCCCCACCACCCTGGAGAGAGAAGAAGGAGAAAAAAGAGAAGAGGGGAAGGGAGACAAGGGAGTGGACAAACTCTCGCAGACGACCGGCTTCACATCGACCTCCGTTGAGAGCTTGCCCGTGCTCCAATTAATATTCCGTACACATGAAGACAACCAGGGATGACCCAACACCATTACAGAATAGGGGGAGACAATAACAAATAATTGAACCCACTCCCACCCCCCACCCGCCACCCAGATGTGCATAGGAACAGTGCGTTGAGTGACGCTCCCACTGCCCAGGGGCTGACCGTCCAGGGCGTAGACCGGAATGGGAACCCCCAACTCTTCTACCGGGATTCCCCATTCTCTCACCAACCCCAAGTGAATGAAATTGCCCGCCGCCCCTGAGTCAATGAGAGCCTTCGTTCCCCTAACGTTACCCCCACAGTTAACCGCCACCTCCAGAAATTTACGTGAGTCAGATGGTAGTGCTGATGAGCGTTTCCAGCTGCTCAGGGATCTCACGCACGGAGAACTCGTCCCTCATCCATGCTGAGAGTCCCTTGAGGAACAGGACCACACAAGGAATCTCCGGCCAAGCTGCCTCCCGAGCCACGATCCGAAATTCGATGGTGTATTCTGAGACCGTGCGGATGCCCTGCCGGCAGGCGAGAAGCCGCCCACCGGCCTCGAAGATCGAGAGTACTCGGGAAGTGTCGAATACCCTTCTCAACTCCCCGGTGAAGTCGTCCACACAGTCGCAGATAGACGAACCGCTCTCTAATTCGGCCGTAGCCCAGGAGAGTGCTGGACTGTGAGGAGCGCCGACTGCGCCGTCTCCTGCGACGCACTGACGATCCCGCCCAGCCAAACCAACTCGGCGCTGACCAGATGTTGGTGTTCCTCCATGCGCTCCTGTGCACTCTTCTGTGCCCGGAGCATCTCCATGATTGCCTCCATGGAACTCTGATGGTCAGGTCTTCTGTCAGGATGGAGGTAGGTGAGTTCCAATTGTTGTAGGCAATCACAGAGACGGAGAAGGTATACTCTTGAACAGGTTCTACTTTAATAGTAAAGAACACAAAGAGTAATACTAGGATACTATGCCAAGGCAAGGGAAAGAGAGAATTGATAATGGAGCTTAGTGGTGGTCCAGAACTGGAACTGGCCGCGTTATCTCCGAACGCCTATAGTGAAGACCTGACGAATGACAAGCAGAGGAAAGGAATGTTACATAGCCACCAAATACCAACATTCCACACACACCCCCGTGACAGCCAATCAGAAGCCAACCCCTAAGTGACAGCACTAAATGACAGGGAAAAACAAGTGACAGCAATCGAGTGACAGATGACAGAGAAGGTGGGTGGTTCCCGACCGTAGTCAAGAACCAGAATCGTAACAATTGGTACAATAGCTATATGTGTAAAAAAAACTTCTGAAGGCTAACACTCAACCCAGTTGTGGACTCAATGCCACGTTTACTTAAACGTAGAACATGAACCACACAACCCCCTTCATACAATAAAAAAGGCAAAAGTTCACTCACTACTGCAAGAAGAACGCCGTCTTTTATGACGAGAGAAGACATAAGTCCTCGACCAAGTGCTAGCTACAAGCTAAGTCATACATAATAGCGACCAAAAAACAATTTTCAGAGAAAACTGCACCACTCCCTAAGCAAGAACACAACCCCAGCAGTAGCTGAGGGTTACACACCGTATCCCCAAATATATAGTGAATCAACACACGTTTTGTAACAAAAAACAGTCCCTCACCAGGAGGGACCCTTTATTTAATAACAAAATCATATTTTGGGGGGGGGGGGGGACAGGGGCAAACAGTGGAGTCACTAGCGTCGCCTGCCGCGTGCAGAACGCCGTTTGCCCCCACGGGAAGCCGGCCCGGAGGGACGCCGCTGAGGAATCTCCTGGTCACGTCGATTCCTACCGTTCCCCCCGACTGGCTGCAGCGGTAGCGGCATTTCCTCCACTCCTGGCCTTCTTCTTAGCAGGCCCAGCAGCTGCAGTGGTGACGGTGGCGACGGCCGCAGACCCCTGCCGGCGTTGCCTCCTCCTCACTTCAGCGGTGGCATCGGGTCGGGGAAAGTGGGGTTGGTGCACGGAGCGCTCCTCCTCCATCTCTCTGCAGGCTGCCGTCATCTGCTGCATAGCCGACCCGAAAAGTCCAGCATCGGAGAGGGGGGCCGTGAGCAGTGGAATCCTCCTCTGGTCCGGCACCCGCGCCTGCTCCAGCCAAAGGTGGCGCTGGATGACAGTGGCCAGGGCGCGCTCCTTCCCGGCGGCTATCGCCTGCAGCTGGGTCAGATGCAGGATGGCTCCAGCCGCCTGGGCGTGGAGGTATCGCTGATGGTCATCTAGTACCGCCCCGCCCGCCATCAGCCCGACATGTAGCGCGCCAGCTGCGCAATGTTGGAGGTTGCAGCCAGGCTCTGTGTCGAGGCGATGTACACCTGGTCACTCCACGAAGCCAACTGCCTAGCCGACTTCCCCAGGGGAACTGGCTTTCTTAATGGCTCCCACACCATCTCGGGGCAAAGGATGGATGCCATCGGGCTATCAAGTCGAGGCACCCCGTCCTTTAGCCCCTGGACCAAACCCACCACCCGCGTGACTGGCACATAGGAGGGGGTAAGGCCAACGATGCGGGATATCACCTGTCCCCGCGCCACGTAAGCCTCCATTGATTGATTGCCAGAGATGACCTATCATGTCATCGGGAACAGGTGCCGGCAGTGGCTGCAGCAACGCCACGCCATTGGCGACTGCGGCGGCCGCCATGAGCTCGAGGAACAAGGCAAGCAACTCCCCTTGCATACCTTCCTCCATGTCACTCGCGTACGAGGCTGCACCGGGTGCCATCGTCCGACGCGGCAGATAGCTGGGCATCTCGTCTCCGGGGTGGAGGTTTTTACCCAGTCCCAGAGTACGAGGGTCCCCAGGGAGACGTAGCCCTCCCTGCCACTCCCTGAAGGGGAGAGTGACACGTCTCCGCCGGGCCTTCGAACAAGAGAGCCCCCGCCCCCTCCATGTAATCCTCAGTCTCCATCGGATATGGAGAAGAGGCGAGAGAACTCTCGCTCGGCTCCAGCACAACACTGCGGATCAGCACACCCCCGCCGCTCACCGTCCCACGACAAGAGCGAGCCGAGGCGAAGAGTCTGTGACGCAAATCCTCGGCCACCAGAGGAACTGTCCGCCTATCGGCCGACTGCCCTCCGGCGGGGGAACCAGGGCCGGAACTCGGCCACCTCACAGGAGATGGGAGCTCAACGGCCCTTCGGCGAAGCACACTCTCCTCCGGGCGCCGCTCAGGCACACCTGCCCGCCACAACCGTGGAGCCAGGAACGCCCCGCGACGCACGGAGGACGCTGCAACAGTGAAGCGCTGGTGGAGGGTAGCGTTGTAGTCGTCTAGACCCTCCAACGGTGAGGACATTATCTCTTTGTTTTTTAGAAAATTAGAGAGAAAAAACAAAGATACAATGTCAACGTAGCTCCTTTCCACAAAAAACTACTTTGGCACTAAACTTAAATTGGTGTATACAGACACTTTCTGTGGTGAAAGTAGGGAAGGAGCTGATTGTGTGGCCACGACCCCGCTTATATAGGAGCAGATGTGGGTGTGACCAGGCGGAGGTAAATAGGTGTGTACATGTGGAGAAAGTTTTTCATTGTTAGAATGGATAAAGGGATAGTTCCAATAGAGCAGAGCGTAAAGCCGATCTATAACCCAATATGCAGAACACAGGTCTCGGTAAAACCCAAAAGCGGGTGTGTTTATTGTAAAGAGTCGTCTGGTATCGGGGCAGGTATCGAATATACAAGGAGGGGGTTCTCATAAGGTCCGGGGCGAGAGTGTGGGACAGGGTAGTCAAACAGATGTGAGTCATAGAACATAACGGGTACTCAGATAGTTCTGGGAGTAAGCAAGGGGCAGGGTAGTCCAACAAGCAAGGGGTCATACACGGGAACAGATACTGATACAGTCCGGGAATAAGCAAGGAGAATGTAACTAAGAGGGATTTTGAGGACTGTGTGTAACCAGGAGAGATATGAGGACTGTGTGTAACTAGGAGAGATATGAGGACTGTGTTACTAGGAGGGATATGAGGACTGTGTGTAACTAGGAGAGATATGAGGACTGTGTTACTAGGAGGGATATGAGGACTGTGTGTAACTAGGAGAGGTATGAGGACTGTAACTAGGAGGGATATGAGGATTGTGTGTGTAACTAGGAGGGATATGAGGACGGTGTGTAACTAGGATGGATATGAGGACTGTGTGTGTAACTAGGAGGGATATGAGGACTGTGTGTGTAACTAGGACGGATATGAGGACTGTGTGTATGTGTAACTAGAAGGGATATGAGGAATGTTTGTAGGTGTAACTAGGAGGGATATGAGGACTGTGTGTAGGTGTAACTGAGGATATGAGGACTGTGTGTATGTGTAATTAGGAGGGATATGAGGACTGTGTGTAGGTGTAACTAGGAGGGATATGAGGACTGTGTGTATGTGTAACTAGAGGGATATGAGGACTGTGTGTATGTGTAACTAGGAGGGATATGAGGACTGTGTAGGTGTAACTAGGAGGGATATGAGGACTGTGTGTATGTGTAACTAGGAGGGATATGAGGACTGTGTGTAGGTGTAACTAGGAGGGATATGAGGACTGTGTGTAGGTGTAACCAGGAGGGATATGAGGACTGTGTGTAGGTGTAACTAGGAGGGATATGAGGACTGTGTGTAGGTGTAACTACATTTACATTACATTACATTTAGTCATTTAGCTGACGCTTTTATCCAAAGCGACTTACAAGTTCTGTACGACAAGACAGCAAGAAGGGTACAACTGTTATGGTTTGTAACCGACCCCAATCACACAACACAAGACAGGTATGAGAGTAAGCCAAGAACTGGGCATTTATTGAAAACAACAGAAAACGGCACTGTCCCTTTAAGGGAGAACACAAATCACAGGAAAACAAGAATAGGGAAAAGGACCAGTGCCTTTAAGAGGCGAGCTGGCTAAGGGGACGGCTAGGGAAGGCTAACGGACTGGGCCAGGGCAAGGGAAACAGGCAGGAACAGGGAGGACTAGGAGGACTGGACAGGGAGGACTAGGATGACTAGGAGGACTGGACAGGGAGGACTAGGAGGACTAGAGAGGGGAAACAGGGACAGAGGCCCGCGGAGGCGGGCTGGGGACAGGGAGGACTAGGAGGACTAGAAGGACTGGACAGGGAGGACTAGGAGGACTAGAGGACTGGACAGGGAGGACTAGGAGGACTAGAGAGGGGAAACAGGAACAGAGGCCCGCGGAGGCGGGCTGGGGACAGGGAGGACTAGGAGGACTAGAAGGACTGGACAGGGAGGACTAGGAGGACTAGAGAACTGGAAGACTGGGATACAAGCATTAGAGGAA
The DNA here is from genome assembly GCF_963971535.1 of Notolepis coatsorum. NCBI lineage: Eukaryota > Metazoa > Chordata > Actinopteri > Aulopiformes > Paralepididae > Notolepis > Notolepis coatsorum. The sequence continues at coordinate 172,096,487 of NC_140170.1, read as the reverse complement.
TGTTGCTGCTCTGCAGCTTCTCCCAGGAAGGTTCGTCTGAGGAATCTGACAGTGACGTCAGAGCCGCTCTGCAGAATCCTCTCGGCAGTTCTCCGAGGTGGTAGCGGGACAGAGAGAGAGAGAGGGTTAGCTCAGAGTACAGTTGGGAACAGACAGGTGACAGGAGACGTGACTTGTCCCAAACAGATAATCCAAGTGACTTGAATCTTCGGTGTAAATACACACTGTGAGCAAAGTCCCAACAACAATCCAAGAGATAGAATCTTCGGTGCAAATACACACAGTGAGCGATGTCCCAATAATAATCCAAGTGATAATATCTTCGGTGTGAATACACACAGTGAGCGATGTCCCAATAATAATCCAATTGATATTATCTTCGGTGTGAATACACACAGAGAGCAAAGTTCAAACAAATATCATCCCAATGAACAATCCAAAAAGCAGGCACAGGGTGAGTGACAGACTGAACAAAAAGCAGGATCTCTTCAGTGTTTACACACACGAAAAATGATAGGGTCAAAAGACTGTCTTGCAAAACTCACCCAGGCGCTGTGCGTAAAGAGAGCAGAATCAAACAGGGCGAGCGCGTCGTTACGGGGATCTGGATGCGCGTCTGGATGCGCGTCTGGAGTGAAGAGCGCGTCTGGCTCGGAGGTCTGGATGCGCGTCTGGAGTGCGTCTGGATGCGCGTCTGGATGCGCGTCTGGAGTGAAGAGCGCGTCAGGCTCGGAGGTCTGGATGAGCGTCTGGAGTGCGTCTGGATGCGCGTCTGGATGCGCGTCTGGAGTGAAGAGCGTGTCAGGCTCGGAGGTCTGGATGGTGCGTCTGGAGTGTGTCTGGATGCGCGTCTGGATGCGCGTCTGGAGTGAAGAGCGCGCCAGGCTCGGAGGTCTGGATGGTGCGCGTCTGCTTGGAGTACGCGCCGGTACGGAGAGCGCATCTGCTGCGCGGAGGTCTGGAGTGGAACACCGGAATACCTCCCGTATAGGTTTAGAGAGCGCAGTACGGTATCTCCCTCCAGGCAAACGGCGACAGGTGGCGAAGGCTTGAGCGCATCTGGCGCGGAGGTCTGGGGTGGAACACTGGAATACCTCCCGTAGAGATTTAGAGAGCGCAGTACAATGTCTCCCTCCAGGCAATGGCGACAGGTGGCCAAAGCTTGCACCTCGTCTCACGCCGGAGATAAAACAGCATACAGACAGAAACAGAAACTCCCGTAGGAGCCTATAGACAGAGAACCTCCCGAAGGAGTTAGGTGATAGAGATATGATACGGAACGACCCGACAAGGACAGAGGGGAAGAGCGAGGTACTTAAAGCCCAACAGGGGCGCTAATTAGAATACACATCAGGTGCGTGAAGGTAATTGATACTCGAACTAGAAGTGTGTGTTCGGCACCAGACCAATCAAACACATAATGACAGGTAGTCCAAGGGTGTGGCTGCTGAAGAGCAAACGAGAGTAAACGAACGCGAGGGTGGGGGCTAGTGAGGTGAGGAGACAGGGAATTAAAGGTCAAGGGAAAGGCGAACCTCACAGTACTCCCCCCTCCACGGGAGCCACCGGGCGACCCAAAAACACAGACAGAGGGGCAGGGGAAAAAACAAGGCAACAAAACAAAAAGTACTGGGCCATGCCAGCAGGGGAAAGCTACAACAAAAGTGGGGCTAGCAAAGGAACAGGGTAGCTGAGGGGTAACTAGGGCAGCTGAGGGGTAACCATGGTAGCTGAGGGGCAACTGGAGGAGCTGAGGGGTAACCAGAGGAGCTGAGGGGTAACTAGAGGAGCTGAGGGGTAACAGCCAAGGGCACTGATAGCTACAGGGCCTATGCTAGCTGTACCGCTACATTAACATAGAGGCTGCGCTAGCTGCCGGATCTAGGCTAGCAGACAGGGCTGGAACAGGGGCACTGGAGAGGGGAACAGGGAAGGGGCTAGCAGAGGGAAAGGGTAGCTGCCAGGGCACTGATAGCTACAGGGCCTATGCTAGCTGTACTGCTACATTAACATAGAGGCTGCGCTAGCTGCCGGAGCTAGGCTAGCAGACAGGGCTGGAACAGGGGCACTGGAGAGGGGAACAGGGAAGGGGATAGCAGAGGGAAAGGGTAGCTGCCAGGGCACTGATAGCTACAGGGCCTATGCTAGCTGTACTGCTACATTAACATAGAGGCTGCGCTAGCTGCCGGAGCTAGGCTGGCAGACAGGGCTGGACCAGCATGAGAGAACAAGCTAGCTGGAAGGACAGTCCTAGCTGTGGGGAACTGACCTTGCTAGCTGAAGGGGCAGTCCTAGCAGTGGGAGAAAACTGACCTTGCTAGCTGAAGGGGCAGTCCTAGCAGTGGGGCAAACTGACCTTTCTAGCTGAAGGGGCAGTCCTAGCAGTGGGAGAAAACTGACCTTGCTAGCTGAAAGGGCAGTCCTAGCAGTGGGAAAACTGACCTTGCTAGCTGAAAGGGCAGTCCTAGCAGTGGGAAAACTGACCTTGCTAGCTGAAAGGGCAGTCCTAGCAGTGGGAAAACTGACCTAGCTAGCTGAAAGGGCAGTCCTAGCAGTGGGAAAACTGACCTTGCTAGCTGAAAGGGCAGTCCTAGCAGTGGGAGAAAACTGACCTTGCTAGCTGAAGGGGCAGTCCTAGCAGTGGGAGAAAACTGACCTTGCTAGCTGAAGGGGCAGTCCTAGCAGTGGGGCAAACTGACCTTGCTAGCTGAAGGGGCAGTCCTAGCAGTGGGAGAAAACTGACCTTGCTAGCTGAAAGGGCAGTCCTAGCAGTGGGAAAACTGACCTTGCTAGCTGAAAGGGCAGTCCTAGCAGTGGGAAAACTGACCTTGCTAGCTGAAAGGGCAGTCCTAGCAGTGGGAAAACTGACCTTGCTAGCTGAAAGGGCAGTCCTAGCAGTGGGAAAACTGACCTTGCTAGCTGAAAGGGCAGTCCTAGCAGTGGGAGAAAACTGACCTTGCTAGCTGAAAGGGCAGTCCTAGCAGTGGGAAAAACTGACCTTGCTAGCTGAAAGGGCAGTCCTAGCAGTGGGAAAACTGACCTTGCTAGCTGAAAGGGCAGTCCTAGCAGTGGGAAAACTGACCTTGCTAGCTGAAAGGGCAGTCCTAGCAGTGGGAAGGCTACACAAAAAGTGGAGGCCATGCAGAGGGACCGGGTTAGCTGCCTGGGCATGGCTAGCTACAGGGCCTATGCTAGCTGCAAGGGCTGCATTAACATAGAGGCTGTGCTAACAGCCGGGGCTAAGCTAGCAGACTGGGGCCATGCAGAGGGACTGGGTTAGCTGCCTGGGCATGGCTAGCTACAGGGCCTATGCCAGCAGCAAGGGCTGCATTAACATAGAGGCTGTGCTAGCAGCCGGGGCTAAGCTAGCAGACTGGGGCCATGTGGTAGTAGAGGCCTAACAAGCTGCAGGGGAGCTAACGAGGCCAACAGGGAAGCTAACAGGGCTAACAGGGGAGCTAACAGGGCTAACAGGAAGGACTAAACAGGCTAAACAGGGGAGCTAACAGGGGAGACTAGAGGGAACAAAAAAAAAGGCGAACTCAACATACACCGTCTGTGCTGGCTGGGGTCGTCGACTTGGTCGGGTCGTACTGTTTTGTGTTGTGCGATTGGGGTCGGTTACAAACCATGACAGGTATGAGAGTAAGCCAAGAACTGGGCATTTATTGAAAACAACAGAAAACGGCACTGTCCCTTTAAGGGAGAACACAAATCACAGGAAAACAAGAATAGGGAAAAGGACCAGTGCCTTTAAGAGGCGAGCTGGCTAAGGGGACGGCTAGGGAAGGCTAACGGACTGGGCCAGGGCAAGGCAAACAGGCAGGAACAGGGAGGACTAGGAGGACTGGACAGGGAGGACTAGGATGACTAGGAGGACTGGACAGGGAGGACTAGGAGGACTAGAGAGGGGAAACAGGGACAGAGGCCCGCGGAGGCGGGCTGGGGACAGGGAGGACTAGGAGGACTAGAAGGACTGGACAGGGAGGACTAGGAGGACTAGAGGACTGGACAGGGAGGACTAGGGAGGGGAAACAGGAACAGAGGCCCGCGGAGGCGGGCTGGGGACAGGGAGGACTAGGAGGACTAGAAGGACTGGACAGGGAGGACTAGGAGGACTAGAGAACTGGAAGACTGGGATACAAGCATGTTACGACCCCTGTGTGTCTAAGGGTAAAGGGCTGTAACATAACAGTTGGTTGACAGAAAAGATGGACCAAGTTTGTAAACAACAATGATATTTATTGGTAAATGCAAAGGAAGCACATGTAGCTCAGGGGTGAGCCCAGGCCAAAACAACAAACAAACACCACTATACTCCAAATAAACCCAATCTAATCTATGGTAAAAGAAATTACATTACCTAAACTACTCTTACCTAACCAAAACAGGAGAAAACAATATCCAAAGGAAATGGCAGCTCACCCCATCTGTGCTTCCTGAGAAAGGAGGAGAAAAACACATTAATGATACATACAACAAAATGGAAACATAACAAAACAATCTATAGGTGCTCTCTCTGCGGCCATACAATCACAAAGGCACTTTCACTACTACAAAGGCCTATAAACAAAAAGGGATATTATCAAAGTACAATGCCACAAAATAACACTAGGCCTAGCCTCATGCCAGAGAGAGAGAAAGACTGAAGGGAGAAAGCCATGTTTTAACAGGTGTGGGGTGATCCATGATTGGGGGGTGTGGATTGAGTGTTGGAGTCTGGAAAGCCAACCACCAATCACTGCTGTGTTGCAATAATGGAAGGATTGGCCTGGCAGGGACCAATGGGGAAGGGAACAATGGCTGGAGGGAGGAAACAAAATGGAGAACACACACACATGAAGACACACACTGGGGAATATATACATTGGGATGTAACACCCCCATACATAAGACAAAAAACATGCCACATAAACTACCAACTAAACATGTTTTTTCTTCTTCTTTAACAACGAGATAACATCCCCGAGATAACATGTACCCCAAAACAAAGAGCTATGAAAAAACTAGCAGTTGGTATAACCACACGGGTCAACAATGACAGAACGAGTTGACAGCAACAGACAACGAGTCGACAGCAAAATAGAACAAGTCGACAGCACGAGAGATTTAACACCATCAAATGCATTTTGACAATCAGCTGTCCAAATGAATGGTTTGGACGGGCTACACAGGCTAGTGAGAGAAGTGACGACAGAAGAAAAGTTCCGGCAAAAACCACGGTAATACCCAGCCATCCCAAGGAATCTACGCAATTCCTGCCTAGTAGTAGGCACTGGAAAAGTTGTGATTGCAGATATTTTTGCATCCACCGGACGCACTTGGCCTTGTCCTACCTGCTTACCAAGATAGGTAACCGTAGCCTTGCCGAACTCACACTTGGCAAGGTTAAGGGTCAGGGAGGCTCCAGCTAAGCGGTCAAAGACAGTTTGCAAGGTTGTCATGTGGTCACGCCAGTTGGTCGAATAGACAACCAGGTCATCGAGATAGGCATTACAATTTGGAACACCAGCCAGGACTAGGGTCACCAGTCGCTGGAAAGTGGCCGGGGCATTACGCATTCCAAAAGGCATTACAGTATATTGCAAAAAATTGTCAGGAGTAACAAACGCCGAGATTTCCGAGGCACGGGGGGGTCAAAGGGACCTGCCAGTAACCCTTTAACAAATCTAGTTTGCTAACATAGGTGGCAGATCCAAGGTTGTCAATACAATCTTCCATGCGGGGCAGTGGGAAGGAATCAGGCACGGTGACAGCATTTACCTTTCGGAAATCAGTACAAAATCTAGGAGTTCCATCCGATTTGGGAGCTAACAAGCAAGGTGAACTCCAGGGACTGCAACTTGGCTTGGCTAAACCATGTTTTAACAAATAGTCAACCTCCTGTTGCATCATGGCCCTCTTGGTGATGTTAACACGGTATGCATGTTGCTTGATAGGCACAGCATTGTTAACTTTAATATCATGGGCCATTACAGAAGTACAGGAGGGAACATCACCAAACAGAGCCATGTAGGCCTGAATCAAATTTGTGATGTCCTCTCGCTGCTCCTCAGGTAAGTGTGCTAAGTGAGTGGGCAGGTTCAATAACATCTCAGTGTTGGACAATCTAGCACCCTGATGGGCTGCATTGCGCAACTCCAAGCCATCTACGTCCTCACCACTAACGTCAGGAGAGTCCGGAACTATTGGAGTTGAGGCAACAGCAGAGACGGCCAGTCCGGCTGTCTGGTCTGAGGTCTTCACCTGCACACTATCTCTGGAAAAATATGGTTTAAGCATATTGATGTGGCAAACACGAGAGTGACGTTTACGATCAGGGGTGCGAACCACATAGTCTGTATCACTTATCTTCTTGTCTATTGCATACGGTCCGGAAAAACGAGCGGAAAGAGCAGAACCAAGGATAGGTAACAGGACTAGAACCTTATCACCTGGCTGGAAAGATCGAGAAACAGCTTTCTCGTCATAGTGCCGTTTCATAGTTCTCTGGGAAGAAGAGAGCGCTTCTTTTGCGAGAGAGCACGCCTGATGCAGTCGCTCTCGAAACTGGCTAACAAAATCTAGCACATTAGTGGGTGTGCTGGCACCCTTTGACATGAACCGTTCTTTAAGAACTTTCAGAGGCCCTCTAACAGTGTCCCCAAAAACGAGCTCAGCAGGACTGAAACCAAGAGACTCCTGTATGGTCTCTCGCGCAGCAAATAGAACAAGGGGGACACCCTCATCCCAATCTTTCTCTGTGTCTAAGCAATATTTACGCAGCATGGACTTTAAGGTCTGATGCCAACGTTCTAGAGCCCCCTGAGTTTCAGGGTGGTAGGCACTGGACACTATATGTCGGATACCCAGGGACTGTAACACTTGCTCAAATAACCTAGACAGGAAGTTGGTGCCTTGGTCCGTTTGTACTACCTTAGGCAGTCCAAACGTGGAGAAGAACTTCGTCAAAGCCTTAATTATTACAGGCGCTGTAATTCTGCGAAGAGGGATAGCCTCAGGGAAACGGGTGGCGGTACACATTATTGTCAACAAAAACTGATTGCCGGCTTTGGTCCTTGGCAATGGACCAACACAGTCAACTATGACATGTTCAAATGGTTCACCGACCGCTGGTATAGGACAGAGGGGAGCAGGTGGAATTACCTGGTTTGGCTTTCCGGTGATCTGACAAGTACTACAGGTACGACAGTATTGTGCTACATCGGACTTCAAACCGGGCCAAAAGAAATGTTGAAGTATTCTGTTGTATGTTTTAGTGACTCCCAAGTGTCCAGACCAAGGGTGGTCATGGGCCAAGAACAGTACATGCTGACGATAAACTGCAGGGACAACAATCTGATAAACAGTGCTCCAGTCTGGTACCTGATCTGGTAGCCCTATCTCCGATTGTGCATGCTCTGCCAGTCTAGTACCATGGGACCTCCATGTACGCATCAAAACTCCTTCATCCACAAAATAAGAATGCAACTCTCTCCTCTGTTCTGTATCAAGAGAAGAGAAACATTTTGCAAGAGAAGAGTCAGCCTTCTGGGCAGTAATTAGCATTTCACGAGTAACGGGTAACTTCAATGCGTCGGAACTAGTTACAGTTGTCTGTGGGGGTACCTTACTATGAGTCGGTGGTTTGTCAGCGGTATCAGAAGTTGGAGCCAGCAACTCCTCCCTGACAAAGGCTGAAGCAAAAACAGAGTCAGACAAATTAATTTCATCACCTCTCTTTTTCAATTGAGCACGAGTGACAACACTTGCAGAAAAAACTTCAGGAAAGTTCTGTGACAAGTCATCAGGCAGAGAATCTGTGTCTGGGTGATCCAACACTTCCAGCACAGCGTTCACCTGTCCTCCAGCTAAATCATTTCCCATGATAAAGGAAATGCCTTTAACTGGCAAGGAAGGTCTCACCCCTATTTTAAAGAAACCAGTGACCAAATCAGATTGTACATGAATACAGTGTAACGGGGCTGGCACGAAACCCATCTCAATACCTTGAACTAGGACACTAGAACCACAGGAAGATTTCTCAGACAGAGGTAGTACATCAGAGAGGATAAAGGATTGTGAGGCTCCAGTATCTCGTAAGATCTGAACTGTACACTGATCTTTTGGATCCCCTGTCAAGGAAACTAAACCCTTGGAAGTAAATGGCCTGAAACAAGGATCGAGAACATCCTGATCATTGTGCATCTGTTGATCGGAATCAGGTGCCATTTTAATCAGACCAACCCCTTTGGGTTGCCTAAAGTTCTGAGAGGACGGTTGCTGCTTACGTTTCAATGTTAAACAGTCAGAAATAACATGACCAGATTTATGACAGTAGTAACATGTCCGCTCCTCTTTTGAGCGTGGAGGTGACATTCTTGGTCGGGGGTGTGTGAATTCTGAATGGTTGGGGACAGAAGGTCTCTGAGAGAAATCATGGGGGGGAAACGAGTCACGCCTATCTACAAACACAGTTTTATGGGTTAGCGCAAACTCATCAGCTAATACAGCAGCTTGCTGCAGAGTGGACACTTTCTGCTCACTCAGGTAAATTACAATACGCTCTGGCAAACGATTCTTAAACTCTTCTAATAGAATGAGTTCTCTGAGAGAGTTAAGATCTGAGGCCTTGCTTGCTGCACACCATTTATCAAAGAGAGTTCCCTTCTCTCTAACAAACTCTACAAAGGTCTGGTTGACAGCTCTCTTGTGACTGCGAAACCTCTGCCTATAAGCTTCGGGCACAAGCTCATATGCACGAAGGATGGCAGCCTTCACAGTATCATACAACAGACTATCTTCTAGGGAAAGTGTTGAACAAACCTCTTGGGCTTTACCAGTCAATTTGCATTGAAGCAACAAAGGCCAGACCTCTCTTGGCCAGCGCAATGAAGCAGCAATACGCTCAAACACATTAAAATAAGTATCAACTTCTGTCTCTCGGAACGGAGGCACCAAAGCAATGTGTTTACTTATATCAAAAGTGTGTGATGAATAAGCTGTGGAGGAGGACATACCCGGGCCTTGTGGAGGAGTCGGTGTAGCAGAGTTGGATCCACTCCTTAGGACTTCCAGCTCCAACCTCCGCAGTCTGAGCTCTTTTTCCACTTCATGCTCAAGCTCCAACCTACGAATGTTAACAGCCCTTTCATTTTCTGCGTCAAGCTCCATTCTACGAAGCCGATACTCCGCCTCACGTGCTTGTGCCTTCTCCTGAGCCTCCATCTGGAGACGTGCTATTCTAACCTTGACCTGGGCCCCTTCTCGAGACCCAGTTGACACAGGAGAGGTCAAGTGAAAATGTGGCAATGTGACGTTCACACCTGCCTTTTCAGCACCATGGGCTTGCTCCTCAGAAGGCTGTGCTTCCGTAAGTTCACCAGGAGGACTTGCATGTTCATCAGAGACCGCAGGTAAAACAAGCGTCCCCTGCTCCAACAGCTTATCTACCACAAGACACCTGATATCCTGCTTAAGATGCTTTTGTTGAACCGAGAGTTGAAAATGTGTGGCAATCTCCACTAAGTCTGCCTTGCGGCAGCTATCTAGCGCTTCCCAAGTAGGATTGCTCAAGAATTTCCCCAGATCAAAAGTACTAACTGCCATTATTTTTTCTTACACAAATGCCATTTTTACACAAAGTAATTAATAACTATACAAGTGTAAACAAACACAGTTCACCAAATCCATCAACCAACAATTGAACACGGGTTACAAAATCCAGGCAGAGCCCCCATTTATGTTACGACCCCTGTGTGTCTAAGGGTAAAGGGCTGTAACATAACAGTTGGTTGACAGAAAAGATGGACCAAGTTTGTAAACAACAATGATATTTATTGGTAAATGCAAAGGAAGCACATGTAGCTCAGGGGTGAGCCCAGGCCAAAACAACAAACAAACACCACTATACTCCAAATAAACCCAATCTAATCTATGGTAAAAGAAATTACATTACCTAAACTACTCTTACCTAACCAAAACAGGAGAAAACAATATCCAAAGGAAATGGCAGCTCACCCCATCTGTGCTTCCTGAGAAAGGAGGAGAAAAACACATTAATGATACATACAACAAAATGGAAACATAACAAAACAATCTATAGGTAACAATGCTCTCTCTGCGGCCATACAATCACAAAGGCACTTTCACTACTACAAAGGCCTATAAACAAAAAGGGATATTATCAAAGTACAATGCCACAAAATAACACTAGGCCTAGCCTCATGCCAGAGAGAGAGAAAGACTGAAGGGAGAAAGCCATGTTTTAACAGGTGTGGGGTGATCCATGATTGGGGGGTGTGGATTGAGTGTTGGAGTCTGGAAAGCCAACCACCAATCACTGCTGTGTTGCAATAATGGAAGGATTGGCCTGGCAGGGACCAATGGGGAAGGGAACAATGGCTGGAGGGAGGAAACAAAATGGAGAACACACACACATGAAGACACACACTGGGGAATATATACATTGGGATGTAACAAAGCATTAGAGGAATGTTACTGCTCTGCAGCTTCTCCCGGGAAGGTTCGTCTGAGGAATCTGACAGTGACGTCAGAGCCGCTCTGCAGAATCCTCTCGGCAGTTCTCCGAGGTGGTAGCGGGACAGAGAGAGAGAGAGGGTTAGCTCAGAGTACAGTTGGGAACAGACAGGTGACAGGAGACGTGACTTGTCCCAAACAGATAATCCAAGTGACTTGAATCTTCGGTGTAAATACACACTGTGAGCAAAGTCCCAACAACAATCCAAGAGATAGAATCTTCGGTGCGAATACACACAGTGAGCGATGTCCCAATAATAATCCAAGTGATAATATCTTCGGTGTGAATACACACAGTGAGCGATGTCCCAATAATAATCCAAGTGATATTATCTTCGGTGTTCAAAGTTCAAACAAATATCATCCCAATGAACAATCCAAAAAGCAGGCACAGGGTGAGTGACAGACTGAACAAAAAGCAGGATCTCTTCAGTGTTTACACACACGAAAAATTATAGGGTCAAAAGACTGTCTTGCAAAACTCACCCAGGCGCTGTGCGTAAAGAGAGCAGAATCAAACAGGGCGAGCGCGTCGTTACAGGGATCTGGATGCGCGTCTGGATGCGCGTCTGGAGTGAAGAGCGCGTCTGGCTCGGAGGTCTGGATGCGCGTCTGGAGTGCGTCTGGATGCGCGTCTGGAGTGCGTCTGGATGCGCGTCTGGATGCGCGTCTGGAGTGAAGAGCGCGTCAGGCTCGGAGGTCTGGATGCGCGTCTGGAGTGCGTCTGGATGCGCGTCTGGATGCGCGTCTGGAGTGAAGAGCGCGTCAGGCTCGGAGGTCTGGATGGTGCGTCTGGAGTGCGTCTGGATGCGCGTCTGGATGCGCGTCTGGAGTGAAGAGCGCGTCAGGCTCGGAGGTCTGGATGGTGCGCGTCTGCTTGGAGTACGCGCCGGTACGGAGAGCGCATCTGCTGCGCGGAGGTCTGGAGTGGAACACCGGAATACCTCCCGTAGAGGTTTAGAGAGCGCAGTACGGTGTCTCCCTCCAGGCAAACGGCGACAGGTGGCGAAGGCTTGAGCGCATCTGGCGCGGAGGTCTGGGGTGGAACACTGGAATACCTCCCGTAGAGATTTAGAGAGCGCAGTACAATGTCTCCCTCCAGGCAACGGCGACAGGTGGCCAAAGCTTGCACCTCGTCTCACGCCGGAGATAAAACAGCATACAGACAGAAACAGAAACTCCCGTAGGAGCCTATAGACAGAGAACCTCCCGAAGGAGTTAGGTGATAGAGATATGATACGGAACGACCCGACAAGGACAGAGGGGAAGAGCGAGGTACTTAAAGCCCAACAGGGGCGCTAATTAGAATACACATCAGGTGCGTGAAGGTAATTGATACTCGAACTAAAAGTGTGTGTTCGGCACCAGACCAATCAAACACATAATGACAGGTAGTCCAAGGGTGTGGCTGCTGAAGAGCAAACGAGAGTAAACGAACGCGAGGGTGGGGGCTAGTGAGGTGAGGAGACAGGGAATTAAAGGTCAAGGGAAAGGCGAACCTCACAACAACTCTATCAGCTGAGTAACAATGTTGTTTATCAAAGTGTTGCGTGTTACAGTGTAGGTTAGTTTATTAGGACAAGTGCATGACAGTAAGGTTAGTCAGGGTTAGATATATATATATATTTTATTTTAAATTTTTTTAATTTTTTATTATCATTTCAGATAATGGTTGAAGAAGTGAGTCTTTAGTCGACGGCGAAAGATTGGATGGGATTCGGCTGTCCTAACTGGGATGGGTAGTTCATTCCACCATTGTGGGGCAAGGACTGAGAATAGGCGGCTTCTCTTTGATGACCCTCCCGGGCAGTGCGTTGCAGTAGTCGAGGCGGGAGATGACTGTTGATTGGACGAGTAGTTAGGTGGCTTCTTTTGTCAGGAAGGGGCGTATCCTTCTGACGTTGCTCAGGAGGAATCTGCAGGTTCTGGTTGTCGCTGCGATGTGAGCAGAGAAGTTCAACTGGTCGTCGAGGACAACACCAAGGTTCTTGGCGGTCGGGGACG
>NC_140170.1:172077864-172083765 GCF_963971535.1 Notolepis coatsorum | reverse complement strand
ACACAAACACGTATTCACACACAATTGCAAACACAGACACAGAGAGGAGCAGAGAGGAGCAGAGAGGAGAGAGGAGCAGAGAGGAGAGAGGAGCAGAGAGGAGCAGAGAGGAGAGAGAAGCAGAGAGGAGAGAGGAGCAGAGAGGAGCAGAGAGGAGAGAGGAGCAGAGGAGCAGAGAGGAGAGAGAGCAGAGAGGAGCAGAGAGGAGCAGAGAGGAGAGAGGAGCAGAGAGAAGCAGAGAGGAGCAGAGAGAAGCAGAGAGGAGAGAGGAGCAGAGAGGAGAGAGGAGCAGAGAGGAGCAGAGAGGAGAGAGGAGCAGAGAGAAGCAGAGAGTCGCAGAGAGGAGAGAGGAGCAGAGAGGAGAGAGAGGAGAGAGGAGCAGAGAGGAGAGAGAGGAGAGAGGAGCAGAGAGGAGAGAGAGGAGAGAGGAGAGAGGAGAGAGAGAGAGAGAGGAGAGAGGAGCAGAGAGGAACAGAGAGGAGCAGAGAGGAGAGAGAGGAGAGAGGAGCAGAGAGGAGAGAGAGGAGAGAGGAGAGAGGAGCAGAGAGGAGAGAGAGGAGAGAGGAGCAGAGAGGAGAGAGAGGAGAGAGGAGAGAGAAGAGGAGCAGAGAGGAGAGAGAGGAGAGAGGAGAGAGAGGAGAGAGGAGCAGAGAGGAGAGAGGAGCAGAGAGGAACAGAGAGGAGCAGAGAGGAGAGAGAGGAGCAGAGAGGAGAGAGAGGAGCAGAGAGGAGAGAGAGGGAGAGAGAGGAGAGAGGAGCAGAGAGGAGAGAGAGGAGAGAGGAGCAGAGAGGAGAGAGGAGCAGAGAGGAGCAGAGAGGAGCAGAGAGGAGAGAGGAGCAGAGAGGAGCAGAGAGGAGCAGAGAGGAGAGCGGAGCAGAGAGGAGCAGAGAGGAGAGAGAGGAGAGAGAGGAGAGAGGAGCAGAGAGGAACAGAGAGGAGCAGAGAGGAGCAGAGAGGAGAGAGGAGCAGAGAGGAACAGAGAGGAGCAGAGAGGAGAGAGAGAAGAGAGGAGCAGAGAGGAACAGAGAGGAGCAGAGAGGAGCAGAGAGGAGAGAGGAGCAGAGAGGAGCAGAGAGGAGAGAGGAGCAGAGAGGAGAGAGGAGCAGAGAGGAGCAGAGAGGAGCAGAGAGGAGAGAGACGAGAGAGGGAGCAGAGAGCAGAGAGGAGAGAGGAGCAGAGAGGAGAGAGGAGCAGAGAGGAGAGAGGAGCAGAGAGGAGAGAGGAGCAGAGAGGAGCAGGAGAGCAGAGAGGAGAGCGGAGCAGAGAGGAGAGAGGAGCAGAGAGGAGAGAGGAGCAGAGAGGAGCAGAGAGGAGCAGAGAGGAGAGAGAGGAGCAGAGAGGAGCAGAGAGGAGAGAGAGGAGAGAGGATAGAGCGGAGCAGAGAGGAGAGAGGAGCAGAGAGGAGAGCGGAGCAGAGAGGAGAGAGGAGCAGAGAGGAGAGAGGAGCAGAGAGGAGAGAGGAGCAGAGAGGAGAGAGAGGAGAGAGGAGCAGAGAGGAGAGAGAGGAGAGAGAGGAGCAGAGAGGAGAGAGAGGAGAGAGGAGCAGAGAGGAGAGAGAGGAGAGAGGAGCAGAGAGGAGAGAGGAGCAGAGAGGAGCAGAGAGGAACAGAGAGGAGCAGAGAGGAGCAGAGAGGAGAGAGGAGCAGAGAGGAGCAGAGAGGAGCAGAGAGGAGAGAGGAGCAGAGAGGAGAGAGAGGAGAGAGGAGCAGAGAGGAGAGAGGAGCAGAGAGAAGCAGAGAGGAGCAGAGAGGAGAGAGGAGCAGAGAGGAGCAAAGAGGAGCAGAGAGGAGAGAGAGGAGAGAGGAGCAGAGAGGAGCAGAGAGGAGCAGAGAGGAGAGAGGAGCAGAGAGAAGCAGAGAGGAGAGAGAGGAGAGAGGAGCAGAGAGGAGCAGGAGAGGAGCAGAGAGGAGAGAGGAGCAGAGAGGAGCAGAGAGGAGCAGAGAGGAGAGAGGAGCAGAGAGGAGCAGAGAGGAGCAGAGAGGAGAGTGGAGCAGAGAGGAGAGTGGAGCAGAGAGGAGCAGAGGAGCAGAGAGGAGCAGAGAGGAGAGAGGAGCAGAGAGAGGAGCAGAGGAGCAGAGAGGAGCAGAGAGGAGAGAGGAGCAGAGAGGAGAGAGGAGAGTGGAGCAGGAGATATTGTTTCCTGTACTACAGACTGTACTGCCGTCACAGGTTGGGTCTTTAACTCTAAATCAATTTGGATCAAAGCTTCACATAGTACAATATAGTACACTACACACTACTGTACAGTATATTCCTAGCTCTTATCACACACTGTTGCCTTCACACCTAGCCAGTCCCAAGAGAGTCACAAAGGGACTTTGTCAAGGACAGGGAGGGGAGCAAGCTGTTCCTGTTGGAACGTAGCCATGACAACTGCTGCCAGTCACAGATGAGAGGTGAAGGTCGAATGGACCAGAAACAACACGTGTGATTTTCATCTTTTTACTTGAATTGAAAGTTAAATGGTTGTACAGTTTGTTGTATATTTATGTAGGTAGGTAGGTAGATAAGTAGGTAGGTAGGTTGGTAGGTAGGTAGGTAGGTAGGTAGGTAGGTAGGTAGGTAGGTAGGTAGGTAGGTAGGTAGGTAGGTAGGTAGGTAGGTAGGTAGGTAGGTAGGTAGGTAGGTAGGTAGGTAGGTAGGTAGTTAGGTAGGTAGGTAGGTAGGTAGGTAGGTAGGTAGGTAGGTAGGTAGGTAGGTAGGTAGGTAGGTAGGTAGGTAGGTAGGTAGGTAGGTAGGTAGGTAGGTAGGTAGGTAGGTAGGTAGGTAGACCAGTAAGAAATAAAGATTATATTTTTATTTAACCTTTATTTTACCAGGTAGTCACTTGAGATCAATGATCTCTTTTTCGAGCATATATATATAAGTCCAAATTCAAAGAACGCTCCATCAATCAACGTGATTGTGTAAGTGAGAATAATTGTGCAAAAAACCTTCCCTTTCAAACTAAATCAATGGCTTTTGAGGGCATGGAAAGTTGTTTCTAGCCGGTGAAAAGCAGCAGGCTCTGTCGTTCAGCTCCTTCCTCTCTGGCCCACAGTCTTCTGAGATGAGCTAAACTGAGCGGCCCGTCCATCGCTGCAGAGGAGGCCGCGGTAAATTTATAGCAGTGAAAGTAGGCCAGAGCAGAGTACCGAGGAAGAGGAGAGGATGTAATGAGGACAAGGTTAGCCAGCCTCACACAGCAGGGATCAACAAGAGGCAAGATTACTGACTCAAAATTAATAACGACTAAAATGGTATTTTATTAACACAAAGTACTTACACATTGGTATTTTATTAACACAAAGTACTTACACATTGGTATTTTATTAACACAAAGTACTTACAGAATTGTATTTTATTAACACAAAGTACTTACAGAACGGTATTTTATTAACACAAAGTACTTACACATTGGTATTTTATTAACACAAAGTACTTACAGAACGGTATTTTATTAACACAAAGTACTTACAGAATGGTATTTTATTAACACAAAGTACTTACAGGACGGTATTTTATTAACACAGAGTACTTACAGAACGGTTTATTTTGTTTATTTATTTTGTTTATTTAAACGGATCCCCATTAGCTTCTTCCTGGGGTCCAACAACATACATACACAAGATAAGATACACCGATAGAACATAAGATATCATATCACAAAGAAAATTTATAAAACACATGTATCATAGAATAAAAATGTATATAAAACAGGAGATGAAAAAACAATTCCAGTATGGTATTTTTGTAAGGGTTCCCTGGCCAGACTCCGCCTGCTGCTCCCCCCTCCCCTCCTTTCCATCCTCCACTACAGCCCCCACCCTTGCACAGACTTTTCCCATCTGTACCTCCCCCTGCTGGACATTCATCTGCACTACCCCTTATCTTCCTCATGCATACCCTCCTGGTGCACTGGTGGCTCTTTAATGTTTACATGTCTCTCTGTGCTCTTCCCCTGTTACCTTGTCTCTTGCCCTTCTTGTTCCCCTGTTAAATGTTATGTTCCTGGTTTATTAGTTCCTTGTGTGGTTGTATGGTTGTTGTTATGTTTACTCTGTCTAGTGTTCAGTCTTTTCTTGTGTGTGTTTCCTTCCTGGTTGTCTCACCCCCATGTGTGTCTCATTTTGCTAAATGCCCTGCTGTCTCTCTAGTGTTAATTGTTCCCCCTATATCTGGTGTGTGTTCCCTACCCTCCAGTGTCGGTTCATTGTTTTGAGATCCTTGTTTGATGTTTCGTTTCCATGTTCTCTGTGCTGTACCTTGTTCTCCCGTGAGCCTACTCCCTTTGTCAGTAAGTGTTCGTGTTTTTTGTTTGTTTTCCACCATCTTTGTTTTTGTGTAAAGTTCGTCTAGTTTTGTTAGTGTTTATTTGTAGTCACCTTTGTGCGGACCTGTTCTCCCAAACTGGTAAGCAAACGTTATTTTTCATTTTTTTTTTTTTTTTTTTATATTTTTTTTATTATTGCAAAACAAAAATTATTAAAAGTCAGTACTCAACACATAATGCATAATGAAACTTTCAGTCAAGGTGATTAAAATTACATGCAAGTACAGAAACAAGATAAAACAAAAATAGTCCATAATAACATTTTAACCGTATACAGTGTATATCCAGCAAAATTACAATTATATAAATGTTAGTATAGAATATACCCCTAATACCTATTTTCTAAAACCCTACACACATATGCTCCAGCTCGAACCCCCCCCTCCCGGACCCCCCCTTGGATAGTACCTCCATTATCCCTCACTCCTAACCAGACACTACCATTATAAGCTAGCTTTTATTCTCACCACCACTTCTACCCACATTGACATTTTGGATTCATTGAGACCCAGAATTCTTGCTGTAGATATTTCTTGATATATCACATCGAGATATGTAAGAAACCAAACTTTCCGGCACATTTTTTCCGGTTGAAACCAGCGTGATGCGATCAGCTTTTTAGCTACTGTGATACCCGATAAAACCAATCTCTTTAGCTGTGGATTCACTGCAAACTCAAAAACATCATTCAATAGTAATACCGAGGGGTGTACAGGTATATTCCAAGATACGAGTATTGATAATTGTTGGGACACATCTTTCCAGAATGCCTTAACTGGTGGGCAGTCCCAATACATGTGCATAAATGTTCCTTCGTCCCCATTTGTACATTGGGAGCATTTGGAGTCTTGTTTAAGCCCCATTCTGCACAGTCTTATAGGAGTCAAGTATGTCCTGTGAATATAGTTCAGATTGATTTGTTGATGATCCGGGTTCCTTGATGTAAGTCGGACATTTGCCCAGGCTCCTTGCCAATCAAAGTCATTTTCCAGGTCTGGTATATCCCTCCTCCAGACAGTGTCTAGTTGAAGGGTTTCATACGAGGACGTTAGTAATTGATAATAAAAACCTGATACAAAACCTCCCAATGTTTCTCTTTCATAGAAAAATGTGTGGTATCTGTGGTGTTCAATTGGTATGAGTAATGGAACACCGTGAGACCTCAGACATAGTCGTAACTGTATGTAAAAAAGCCATGTGGACTCTGTGAGGTTAAACTTTGTGCATATTTCGCCATAACTACAGAAGCCCTGGTTATTAAAAATATCCCCTAATGAGTGTATGCCTTGCTCTTCCCATATAAGGAATCTTTTAGGGCGTTTTCCCATTAAGAGTGCATTGTTATTGAATATGGGAGTGTGATTATGCCATTTTTGAGGGTTAGGATATTTCTTTTGTGTTTCCCGCCATGTTCTGATTGCATGGGTAATTATGGGGCCAAATTCCCGCTCACAATGCTTGATTGAAAGTTTAGTGTGTGCTATGTCTTTCAGTCTCTGTGGGGCTACTATGTTTTCTTCCAATTCTCTCCAAGATACCAAAGCCTGGGGATCAAACCATATTTTCAATGGTCTTAATGTGAAAGCCT